>NW_027113387.1:479122-503232 GCF_000696795.3 Halyomorpha halys
TGAATAATAATTACTATCACAAAAACATTAGAGAGAAATGCTTTATTAAGCCATGCTGCCCAAATACATTGGGATTGCTACATTACACAACATACCAATCAATCCATGATTGTACATATATAGAATACATATGTATACGTGATATAACAAAAAAAAAACTTTTTTTCCTACAATTTATTTTATAATCAATACTAGTCTACACACTAAATACAAATATTTTAATTTTTTTTTTCTATTTCACGATTTCATTCCATTTGACAATTTTTTTCATTTAACTGACAAATTTATTTTCCCAATTCACTCTCTCAGATCCTCTCCTGCGATCCGCTACCCACGTTCGATCCGTCAAACAAATTAATCATTAGATAGCAATGTGTAATTAAACCACAGACATAATAGTCACAGCAGTAGATCAGTTTACAGAAAAACGAATAAATAAATACACTTAAAAAAAAGAAAAAAGTTATTTAAAAGAAATATTTGAATGAATAAGTTTTAAAAAAAAAATAATTTAATGAATAAATAAGTTAAGGGACTAAATAAGTTAAAACACAAATCGATAAATAAATAAATAATTGATCAATAACAACTTCAGTTTTAGGTGATATTTGGGCATACATTCAATTTTTATAAATATTTTATACCTAAGATGATGGCATTTTAACTTTAGAATTATTCATTTTACAAAAAAAAAAAAAAAAAAAGAAAAAATAGAAGTTGTGAAGAATTTAAACGAGTATAATTTTTATTTTAACTTTTTCTATCTAAAAACAATAGAAGATATTTTGAAAAACAATAACAGATTTTGGATAACATTTCCCAAGAGTGCAGAAAATTTCAGAGGAGGTGGTAGTAAACTTAATATGTTTTATAGGATGTCAAAGCATACTACATTACTACATTTATGGCTACATTACTACATGTTGTGGGCTAATAGTACAATGGAATATTTATATACCAATAGATTGTGCAGAACAAGATAAAGATAATAGTATTAAATTAGCTTAGATGCATGCAAATTCACTAAAATCAAAATAAGCTTCCAGTAAAATTGGCTTTAGTTTTTTATTTATTTTAGGAAAAAGCAAGTCACATTAATTTTTTTTAAGCATTCTTAAATACGAATTTTCACAGAAATTGAAAAATATATTTGAAAAATAGGAACACAACAGATTGGTTTGGACAGACAGACTTAACAATGCGGACCAGGTAAAATATTTTTGATTACGACTTGATTTTTCAAAAAATATTAATTGCCTAATTTACAGGAAGCAATACATTTCAGTTTTGAACTTGCATGCATTTAAGCTCATTTAATACAATTGAAAATATAAGTGCAATATTGAAATAATTTAAACCAGGTACGGCAACCTTTGACATGTTGTGGGCTAAACTTTAATTTGCAAATACATTCGTGGGCGTCGTTTAAAAGTAGTGTTCATAATTTTTAACAATAGATATTAGACATAAAATAATACGACATTGTTATTATAATACAATTTATTAAAATAACAAAATGAAATGAAAAAAATAGGTACAACATTATAATCAAATTGTGAAATTTGGAATTATTACAAACTACGAAAGTGAAATAGTGACACCAAAATCAATGAGACACCTGAGCTTGAATTTGGGAAACCAATCCATCGATGTTTGGATGAATCCACTGATACAAAGACATAAAGAATTTTCCAAATTATCGTCCATCAACCTAGTACAATAGTTTGATTTATTAACTTTCATCATTGAAAAGAACTTGCCAAATGCATAAATTAATCTTCTTGCAAATTTTCTAAGCTATGGAAAATGTTCTTCTTCGAGGTCTTTTTTTGTAGAAATCGCACAACTCCATGTCTTCAAATTTAGATTTTAGGAGTTAGTTTTCTTGAATCTCGATCAACTCCATTTGCAAGTGTATTAGAGCATTTTGTAATTACTTTTTGTTGGAGTAGCAAATAAATTGAAACAGTTTCCCTGTTTTTGAAATCACTAAACCTATTCGAAAATTGCTCTGACAATAACTTGAGTTCTTCAGCATATTGAGCATAAGCAATATTTTCATACGCAGAGAGCGTATAGCCTTATATAACGTATATAAATATAGCCAGTTGAGCTGCTTCAGACAAATTGGTGCTCTCGTCTAATGCTATGGAAAATGATTCAAAACCAGCCATACTGTCAGTCAATTATATCATTAGGATTGCATAGGATGCTTAGTAGAGTAATGCCTCTTTATATTGAATTCTTTCATCACTGAAATGGATTCATTACATAGCAAACAAATAGGCTTACCATGGTGCAAGATGAAAAAGAATTCTTCAGTACATTTTTCTTGAAACTGGCGACCCTCTGCATCTACTTTTCGTTTCTTTCCTCATAATTTTTGTTTACTTTTCGTTTGATAAACTTGATAATAAAATATAATTAGTAAGCACTCAAGATGCACACAAAGTCACAAAGCAAATTGACGGCATTAGCATTTCGCTAGGATATCGCTTGTCAAAGTTATCACCTCGGTAGCTCAAATAGAACTGAACTAACGTTTGAGCCATCCACCCACTTATATAGGCAAAATGAAGGAATGATCTAGAATCGTCTAGTGAAGAACAATTGAGAAGCAATAATCTTTTGTAATAAATAATCGCCAGTGATTATCACCACCACTCGACTTGCTCGCTAACTTGATTCTGTGAATATGAGTAAGTAGTGTAATATTTTTTTTTAATTGGGTTTTTCAAAATGTCTCGCAGGCCGGATCAAATCTTACAGCAGGCCGGGGGTTGCCCACATATGATTTAAACTGACTTACCAAGCAAATTAGAGGAAACATTTTTTTTAATGGAAAAAGAAAGTTGATATATTTTGTCACTCCTCAAATAACCTTAAAATTCAAATTTTCATAGCAATCGAAACATAATTTTTTTACTAAATTTTCACATTACTTGGAGCCTTTTATTTTATTATAGAAATTGCAATCCAAATGAAATTGCATCAATCTGCACAAAACTCATGATTGGTTCAGGGCCCTATAAACTACACAAAATGTAACAAACAAATTAGAATCGGAGGAAAAAAAAAATTTTGAGAAGTTTCTCTTTATTTGAAACTACTTTTTCTTTCTTATAAAAGTATGATGGTCAATCTAAAATATATTGATATCAGTTGAAAGAGCAGAAATTCAGCTTTCTAACAGTAACATTGAATTTAGATTAAATCCTAAAGAGTTATGAATGTTTATGTGAACACCAGGACAACAGCCGGCAAAAAATCAAAGTTATCAAGCCTAAAAATATATAATTTTTGATTTCTATAGAAAGGTTTTCAAGGACTTTAAACCGAATCTGAATTGTTCTTTCCTAAAAAAAAAAAAAATATTTGAGGCTTACTCTCAAGGTACTGTTTTTTAATTTTTGTAACTCTTTATATACTAAAGCTCACTTAGTAAAATCACTAATATTTTTTCTTATTCTAAAAAAGAAATCGATTGGTATATATTAATCTTGGTATATTAACCTTTAAATCTGCAAAGAGTGAAGGGAGAAAACAACAATATAACAAAATTATATAAAATATTTTTGTCCCTTGGTTCCTGGGGCGAATCAGCAAGAACCCTTGGACACGTGTGGGATACTTTTCGACCTAGTATCACCAAAAAAAAGTTTCATTCAAATCGGTGTCCCCATGATTGTAGGCTCCTCTTGTAAGTAACAAGATAATAACCCTAATTTCCCATAAATGTATAAAAAATGAAACTTAAAAGTAACTTACATGATTTCAGTATGGACAGAAATTCCAATCTATCAGATGGTGCATTTTCAATGACATCGGATTTGTGCATCGCAGAAATAATGAAGGGGAGAATTGCAATCAAGACAATTACTTCATGTTCTTTGGTAGTATTATTAATAAGAATAGTTATTGCTTGTAAAACAATGGGTTCATCTGTCAAAGAAAATTTAGCAATAACTAATAACAAATTATTTACCAAAATATCATTTGGTAAAGTTGTTATTATTGGAGCTGGTAGCCTAAGGAATTGTCGCACCACCTTGGGGCTATCATCCTTTAATCTGTCCAAAAGTGTCTGGCTCAACCAAGCTAGCTGAAACGATCAAAGAAAAAATAAATTAGTAAACATAACAAATTAAAAAATTGTGTCTGTGGGATCATAGTCAATTTATTGAAATAAAATTACATAAATACATAAAGTATAAATTAAAACTAGGGCTGCCCATAGCTCAGTTGGTTAGGCCTAGTCTTACTATTTTGAGATTGCTGGCAGTGCCGGTTCGAATACGGCCTGGGGCCTTGACTTTTTTCATTGAGTGACGGTCCCACAAAATGAAAAACTTGACCCCCAACCACGGTTAGATAGTATGGGACTTCAATGGGAGTTTTGGCCAAAAAATTTAAAACAATAAATATGAATAAGAAATAACAAAACAATCACTATAAAATCTTTAAAATATCATACATCTATTAACATTTAAAGATCTCCCTCTAAAATGGTTTAACTAACATTTCTACAAACTTTTCAGGGATAAAAACCATATTACCTTTCACCATACTAACATATGTTTAGTTAGGCATAAGAGCCTTCTTTAAGTATTAAGGAAAGATTCATTCCTATAATTAGTCAGGTTAGGCCAGAAAGAAGCTTTTTATGTCAAATAAAAAGATATAGATGAGGAACATTAGAAGTTTAAATATAACAGATGAGTAAAAAGTAGCTACTATTGAGGTTAAAGAATATAATTTTCAGAATTATGTAAATTAGCTCTGGGCTTTGCAAGTAGTTCAATGTCCTGGTGAGGACTTGTTAATGGAATGGAATAGACTCACAAAGGATTATAACAACTATTCAAGAACTTTATTCCTTCCAACACACTATAAAACATTTATATTAATCCTAACTAGCCAAATCATGGAATATATTCACGAAATTATCAAATTGGTTTTGGATGGAAACAAATATTGATCAAACATTAACCTCGTAAGGTACTGAAACAAGTATCAGAGCAGTGTTCCCAAAGTTTTTTCGCAATAGCATCTGTTAACACCATATTTTATAATTAATTTGTGTTTTATTGTAAATAGTATTTAATTAGTATTAGTGTTTAATTTAATTACATTTATTTTTATTTATATTATATTAATTAGATTTAGCCATTTGAGAGGAAAAATTTGTATTTATATTTATGTTGTTATAATTAAGTAATAGACAGTTAAAGATAAATGTTCTTTAACTGTCTATTACTCATATGTTAAGTAATAGACAGTTAAATAAGGGTTGATAACAGGTGCTAAGAGGTCACCTAGCAACAGGCCGACCATCTTCATTTTTAAATCAGTTCCGGCTAATTAGTTGCCATGATAGTGTCAAAGCAGCCCTGTCTGTGTTTATAATGTATTATTTGTGGATATTTTTAGTTTTTTTAATCAATATTGAAATCCCAAACCAGACCTTTTCTGGGTTTCAATTTGAATATGAGTTCCGGCTAATTAGTGGCCAGGATCGTTTGTAACCAGCCATGGCTGCATTTGGTTGATGTTATTGAACATTTTTGAGTGTGTTAACTAACAGACAGTCTGGAACCAGACCTTCCAGACCTTCTGAGTTTCTGGCCTTTGAGAGCAATATGAGTAGTTACTAATTAATTAGCTCGCATAATTCATAAAAAACAACTAGACCCTGTCTGCCCTTAATAAGTGCCAGTGTGGCCATCTTGGCTTTTGGATATTTCGACTATCGATGAGCCTCTACACCATCCCTGGATCATTGCAGCAGTGTAGTTAGCTACAGAGCTGCGACCTACACATCTCGGCAGCAATCTTCCTCTGACCTGTCGGAGTGGATCAACCTTTTGTCGACTAGCATTTATTTTGTATATCTATTATTTTTTGTAAATTAGTTTCTATTTTGTTTTCATAATTTATTTATGTAATTTTAATTTTATCTAAGAGGCCTGTTAATTTTACTTATATTTATCTATTGTTTAAGTTTTTATTTCAAATGTTTAGATTAACCAAATAAATGTTTATATCCGAATCAGCTTGTTTTTGTTCTTTTAAAGCCTTTCAATAAAAAGACATAGTCAATTTGAGGTAGCTTTAACAGCATCCTTTTTGGGCTAAAAAAAAATTTGCGGTACCCTTGTCAAGCTAAAAAAAAATATAATAATGTTACCATAATTATCCTTAGAGTGGTGAAGTATGTAGGAAAATAGAAGAAAAAAAAACAGTGCAAAGTAAATAATTGATTGAACTATATATTTGCTACTTTAATTTTAATTTTTTGTAATTTTCAAAAAGTACCATTCAGTAATGGCACCCCAGGGTGCTGATGTACCCATTTTGGGAACCATTGTATTAGAGAAAAAAGTAGAATACAATAGAGTGATTAATGAGCTTAATGTCGATTTCAAAAAAACCTATAAAGCTGTATAATATTCTGATTGAACAAGAAATATTCCGAAGTATTATGAATATCTATAAATAATATATTCAAAACATTTAATAATACAATAAATATTACAAATATTAAGAAATAATAAATATTTCAGAGAAAGTTTAAGGTTTGATCACGTGAAAAACACCACGATTCTCTATCCCCAGTTTTATTTAATGTAACACCGGAATATACCATTAGAAGGAACGATTTTTCTAGAAAAAAGGTTTAACTCTGGGGATTACTTTGAGTATAAAATACCAGTGATTGGATATGCTGATCACTTGATAATGTTAGATGAAGCTGCAGAAACTATAAAAGTAAATAAAATAACTGATAAAAACTGATTAAGAGTTGGGTTTCAAAATTCACAATATTTGGTTCATAGTAGAAGCAGTATGTTACGTAAATGTAGACATAAAGGGGAAAAAAATAGAGAAATTTAAGCATACTGTGTTTACCATAACTGGAAAAACAAAATTGAAGAGGTTTAATATGTGAATACTTGTTATTTCTCAGTGGCCAAATTACCTAAGACTCCCCATGTTTCTGTGTCTGATAAATAAAATGGAGATGATAGCAAATGAAATATATATGTCAAATTTTCGGGGACAGACAATGAAAGCAGCACAAAAAAAAGTAATTAGTGCTGAACCAAAGGGTAAGCGTCCAAAGAGTAGACCATGATTCACTTCTTGGAAGGATATATTATGTCTGAACTTCCAATCTAGGGTTTAAACTCAGGGCAGTGAAGGGAGGAATGTAGAGAAATAACCACCATATCAACATCAAATTTTCGGGTCTCCTAAGCCTTTATTTATTATTTATCAACAACTGTACAAGTACACATAAGTAAATATCACCACCTGACAATCTTATGAATAATAACCACACCACTGAGAAACAATCAAGTTGATTAAAATGATTAGACAATAATTTGTACACATTACCTGATCTGGTTCAAAATGTTTTCCAATGTGCTTAATGGCCTGTAGGCGCACATCTTCATTAGGATGAACCAACTTAAGGAAGAGATCATTTCTAGAAGTGTTAATGCCTAAGATAATTTTAACAGCTACTCCTGCTTTAGACTGCTCGTCAGAAAGAGCAGCAGAAACAACAGAATCAAAAACTTGAGGGAAAGAGTGCTCCAATCCTTTAATCACTTCGCTGAACCATTTAATGGTTTCATCTGAACTTTCTCCATTGAATTCTTCCAGTAAAATCCTTAACAATTAAACAACCAGTTAAATAATAATAATTTTAGATTTAATTTAAATTATAGAAACTATTAAGATTAAAAGTCAATCATACTTTAAAGTGAATAGAATAACTAACTATATACTAATTCTCAAACTTGCTCGATAATAAGTTTAATGCAACCAAAACACATGGAATAAAGTAGAAGTGACAAACCCTATCTGAGGAATGTCCCCAGTTCCCACTACTTCGGGCACATATTCCCCCAGTAGAAAGTTTTCTATAACAACTGTCTGATATGTTTTTGTTATTATTGATATTTTTTTCTTTGGCTTTGTTAGTGAGTTATTGTCGTATATTGATTTTTGTATCACTTTTAAAGTAAAAAAATATGCCTTGTTGTGTTCTCTATACTTAACACACAAAAAAGTAAGATTAAAAAACCATCCCTCCAATAACATTTTACTGGTAAGTTTCATTACAGAAAACAGTTTTTTTCTAAACTAATTTTAATTTAATATATGTAATAAAAATTATATTAACTGAGGTAGCATATATATTTATATCACTATACTTATATTATTTTTTATGACTACTTGTAATTTTTATTCCCACACCTATACAAAAAAATATTTGAAATAATATAATCACAAAAAAAAAGTGTATGCTAGGTATATTTAGAATGCTAATGGAAATTTCAAAGAAATACTTATTTTATAATTTTAGAGCTGATGAACGCCAATCAAAAGTTTTCAACAAATTTCTTTTCAGCAAATATGAGAAATCATCTAAAAACCACTGATTGTTGGTTTATATCTTACAAAATTAGCTTTTTATATGAAAGGAAATCCTGTCAATATAACATAACAGAAAAGGTGCCATCATCATGAAACTTCACACATGTTGACTAAACAAACATTTTAAAAATGATTATAAGTGTGAACTAATTGTATGAAAACACTTTGTGTCTTTGGATGCATTAGATTGGCAATAAAAGTTGGACATTCAGAAAACAATGAGGCCAACTAAATACATTATTAATTACTCTTGATACAAAAGAAATTCTATTTCCCTTCGATCTTTTCCAAGAACAAATCTTTATTATACCCCACTGAACAAAGTTTAAAAACTGTTGTGTTAGGATGGATCATAAATAATAAACACTTCATTAGTGTCAATTTTACCATCCACAAGGTTTCCTGATGATTAAACCAATATTTTAATGATAACTGGGGATGAAAATTGAAATAAAACTTGAAATTTGAAAAATGAAATTGAGGTAAAACCAAGTTATTATAAAGGCCTGAATTTTCATGCAATTGCATATGTTGTTTGAATGCTTTTTTAAACCACTGATCAAAAATCATTACGAACCATTGTACCCAGGTACAATTAGCCTAGTTTTATTTTGTATATTTCACGATAAATGCATAAATTTGCATATTTAGATTATTTCAGTTTATACAACAGAGAAATAATAAATTAAAATGCAACAACGAAGATGAAATTTGAAAGTTTGCATTCATTTAATAACAAACACTACCTTCATTCAATTCACTTTTAACAGTAAACATGGATTTTTTCATTTCACTTCTCCTTCATGTCTGTTTTAAACATTTCACACCGCATCAAGATTGGTTTGTTGCTTACTTTCTTTAGAAGTGGTAATAATTGGTAATAAGAAGTTTATTATTTTTCAAATTCCCAAAATGAAATGTGCCTTTTAGTACAAAGTAAAAATTGTTTATCACAGCTATTACTCAAAACACATTTCAAGCAAAAGAAAATCACAGATTGACCTACATGTCAATACAAGGGAGGTATATTGTTATTTTTCTTTCTGTTAGGCATGTAACTTGATCAGGGATTGTTTTTAGATATTATAAGAAATTGCCTAACCAATGACATAATCCCTCTAAAATTTAAATACATTATGATTTCAATTTCCTTGCCAAGAGAAATAAAATAACTCTAAGAACACATATTGATTAATAGCATGATTCAAATAAATAAATCAGCCACTCAGTTTTTATACGTCTCATAAATATTTTGTACACTTAAATCTAAAACTAAAACTTTCATTCCTTAAATATTGCCCCACATCATGTTTCCTATTTATTTACATATACATTTAGGTATTTTTTGGTTTCTTGTTTGTTATTATTTCTTTAAATTATTTTTTTATCAATTTGTGTTTTATATATTGTTTTAATATCCTCAATTCTTCTTCTTTTTAAATCCAAATATTGATGATTTTCTTTTGTATTACTAATTAAGTTGTTGTTACTTTTATATTTTAGTTTAGAAAGTGTATCATATTATGTTTTTAATTGTTGAGTTTATTACCCATTTTAATTACTTACATATTTTGGTTCGTTAAAATAAGAAATTTTTTTTTTTTCGTTCAATGTTTTATCCTTTCTGCTATTTTTTTCTCTATTCAGATCTTACTGTAGGCATATTAGTATATTTTAGCTGTCTGGTTGAATATTTAAAAATTTTTAGTAGCATATATTTTTTCCCTGTATTTTAAGCTGCATGTTTCACAGATTTTTAGTTCATATAATACAATATATTCTGCCATTTTTTTTTTTTTTTTTTTCTACTGCATAAAAATCCAGGCCTTGCTTATAACACATGTGACAAAACCCAACAAAACATAAATCTTAAAAACATTATTCAGCATATGAACTATAGAGAAAATTGGTTGATATATTTTGTTCACTAACATACAAAGCACAGAAGAAGAAAAAGAGAGAGATATGGAGATAGATGAAGATTAACTATTACTTACTTAAATATCTGTTCAGCAGTATTCGAGTTGTACTTAACATTGGTCAACATCTTATAAACAAAATCCTTATAAACATCTTCAGCTTCCTGTATCCTTTTTAAGCAAGTTGTTAGCAATAAACACAAAAATGGGCAGGTATCAATACCAGTTTTATTCAGAGTAGTTAAACTTGAAATAAACCAAGGAGCTTCTGCTATTCTTGCAGCTGCCTTTTCTGGGAATTCACATTTTCCTTCATTATTTTGGCAAAGGAGGATCAAAGTTAGAGTTGTTTCAGAACGTAGTTTAGCATGTTCTACCTAAATATTGAGTCCCAATAAATAAATTAACTAAATACTACCTTGCTATTTTTTTACTTTTCTAAATGTTCATATTTATACCAAATTTCAATTAAAAACATACAAAAATAAAAGTATTATCTTACCTTACTGATTTTGTTGAACAATACAGTAAGTACTTTAGGGCTTAGGCAAGTTTTAGTTGCTAAACGTGCAATTATCATATAACCTGACGCAGTATAATCGATTAAAGAGGATGAAAGCGCTGCTAGTACTGATGGTAAAATTTGTGTAATATGAAGTTCATTGATAGGGTCAGCATGTTGTAATCCACCGACGACTGTGGTACAATAAAATGCAAATAACGTCACAAGTCCTGATGCACGGCTACCATGAATCTACCAAAATAATTAACAAATAGTTTAATATTTTAATTCTAAAATTTATAGAGATTAATTAACCAAATCTAATAGTAATCAACTTTTGATAATCCTCCAAAATATTGATAATACATCAGTGAACTGAAACTGAGGTAACTGATCCTGTACATATAAGAAAAAAAGCAATCTGAAAACTGCATTGATTGTGAATTATGAACTTTAAGTGTAGAGAGAGGATTCAGGAATCAGTATTTAAGTGTATTACAAAAATTTATAAATATAAAGTTCAATATATTAAATATACTATTAGCATAGTGGATGACTTTAACATTTTAAGGGTCACGGTATCCATTTGGATACAACACCTCAAGTAATTTTTTTTTAAATTTAAAAACAAAACTTCCTTTATATTTCTGAAAAGAAAGAAAAATATAGTGGCACAAGGTAGTAAAAGAATTTACTTTTTCTGTTTGAGCCACTTGTTGCATCCACTTGAAAAACAACATAGAGACAAGCTAATCTTTTATTATGAGTTTTTATAAACTAAATTAGCAGTGAATTCTGTTTATAAATGAAGTAAAGACATCTTGATTTGAATATGAATATTAAAAATTTGATATTTTCTAAAAATTATAATAGAAATTTTATTTCTCCATCAAAGTTGGCAAAACAAATTCCTGCAACATTGGTAAGGCAACCAACAGGTACAGCTAATCCATTTCCTCTTGCTCCAATGGTTGATCCATCAGTACATATATGCAGTCATTCTTTCTCTGAAAATTGGGTGTGCAAAGTTTCCAATGCATTGGCCTTAAGCTCGTTTGGTGGAGTATTCTACTAGAATACTGGTAATGTAATAGCTGGCAGTGGGGCAAGGGATCAGATCAGCTGATGAGAACTGTTTTGGATTCTGAAAGGACAAGACAAGGCAATACTCTTCCCTCAAGGATTTAACTTTCGATAGAAATGTGATTTGCATGACTATCAAGCAGGTGCATAAATCAGCCATTGTTGCTCAGCCCGATGCGTTCACTAAACCCTAATGCAGCATGTTCTCATCTATATTTCGAAGGTTCAATTCCCATCTGAGGCTCCATAGCTGTAACAGGCGCTGACTTAGCGCCACCAGTAATTATTCTCAGTGCATGATTCTGAGCGACATCAAGATTTTTAGCAGTCTAACCAGAAGCGGCCAACAACAGCTCACCTCCATACATGTACTCCACTGTAAGCCTCACATAGGTCTTGTAGGTTAATGCTAGTACATCCTGAGTGGCTCTCTATCCCATTCCCTTAAGTCTCTTTAGCAGATCCAACAACCTCCTGATTTCTTTCAATGCGTCATGCTAATTCTCAACATGAATGTTTACCTGCCACAACATATTACCATTAAGTAAAAAGCTGGAATTCAGTTTTCAAAGTGGTGATTATATGTGCAGTTTGAACACTCAAGACCAGATATTTGATCTAGGTCAAATGACAAAGTCATCCAGATACAATAACCCATGGGCTCCTTAAACTGAGGACACTGTATAAATCAAATCATCAATCATTAGGAGTAGATAAAGTTTCTACCTAAGTTTCAGGTCTTCATCAGGGCTATAGAACAAAAAAGAGATAACAACCTTCATTTTCAAATGATGGTTGTTATTTCTTTTTAGACTCAGGTCGAAACATCGGCTCAAATAAATAATTTTTTGTTTATTTATGTTCTTTTTAATGACTGCACCCCCCCCCCCCTCCGGCCATCTTCTCTAATCATCAATCATTATGTTGAAGAGTGTCGGGCTTAAGCCTGACCCCTCCTGATCCTCATTCCAAAAAAACTGGTAGTTCTTGATCTGACCTCAGGGGACGCTCTGATGTATAGCTTTTATTATGGCCTCTGAAATGTTCTTCAAAGATTTTTCTAGTTCATTGGTCACCAAGTGATTCATTATAAGTTACTTATATGCAAAAGCATGGACTATCAACTGCCACTTGAAAAATACTTTTTTGGGATGAATGGTATTGCACATTCCTCTTATTGAATTGGGTTTGCAGATTCAAAACCTGCTATTTTCATATGAAATTGACATAGCCAGCTGTGCAGGTCACACTCTCACATAAATAGTTGTATTATATTTATGTTTTTCTAATAATATCTAGCATAAAAAATAACTTTCTTAATTGTAAATAAAATAACTTTTCAAAGGTTTTTCTTTATTTTAGAAACCAAAATCAAGATAACTACAGACAAATTAACCCCGGTTTACAGTCAGTATATTATTCATATTTTTGAGAAATATTAAAAGCAAAATGCCTTTAATGTAGAAAACCTGTGACTAATTTGATATACCAAAATTTTAAAATATATATATTTAAGTCAGATAAAATTTTAGAGTGGAAAGAGCTATAATAATTTATAAATATGTATTACCTTAATGGCCTGAGCAGGCATATCGCACACAAATTTTAAAAAGCCCATATCGTTAGATGCTCGATTTAAAAGAGCAGTTTTCGATAGCGGAACACCTTTCTTCTTAACAACGTAAAGCCAATGCCATTTACCTGTATTTTTTTCCAGATAAATTAATTGTAGCATTCGAGAAAATAATACCGTCTCATGGTAGGGAAATATAAGAAACATGATGTCATCAATATTGAACTGATTAATATGATACCTACAAAATACCAGAAATTATTAACATTCACACTTCAAGGACTAACATATTAGAGCTATACATCTCGTGAACTAAATTTCAATTGCAGCAGTTTATGACCTGACACTATAAACCGATGTGAATAAGTTGAGGATTTGTTCTTCTTGAGCAAGTGCAAATCAACATCCTATGATTTAATTTAACCACTAATAATATTTGGTAGATTATAATCCACTACAGAAATACAGTTCATGAGCTCTAATATATAAGTGCCACACTTCCACACAACAATGTAAATACCATCAATTTTTAAAATAATATAATTATAAATAATAACCTGTTTATAAGCCATTCTAAAGCTTTATGAGCTGGTTTTAAAAGGAAATATGGACTTAGCAATGTCAAAAAAGTCTTAATTTGATCATTTAATTTTTCATTTGCTTCAGAGCTTTCAACGGCACGTTCAAAAAACCTTGATGTAGTATCGAATAACGTATTTTCAAAAGCACTGAAATTAGGATTCAACTTTTTCAACTCCTCAAGACCACTCAGCCCTAAAAAAAATATCAAAGAATTATATTACAATGAAAAATAAGCTCAGGAATAAGCATTAATTTAGTACAATGTTACCTAATTCATAAATATCATCTCTGTCAAAGTTGGCAGCTTCTTTAGGATCAAATAGGAAAGAATCTTTTTTCTTTCTATGCAGAAGCAATTGCGTCTGTGGTGCTTGGAGTTTTTTCAACTGAAGAGCTAACGATGTATTAGGCATTTTAACGTGGGGTTAAATAACTTAAATTTAACTACACCATATACAGAAACCTTCTTCCTAAATAGAAAATAAAAAATTACCTGCAACAAATAAAACAGAGTATAAAAATGATGACATATCGGGAGTAACAAAAACTTGTACTACAAATATAATTTAAAAAATTTCCCAAATGGAAAAAGCAGCAGCCTTAAATGTCAGCACATATTTAATACAAGTACAGCTAAAGAAAAAAAATATATAAATATATATTTTCATACAAATTATTACCAAAAAATATCATTTCTGGAATAAACTAGGCATCTAGCAATTTTGATGCCACTATTTTACAGGTATAACATTTAAATTATGTTATGAGTAACACTTTCTAATTTAATATAAAAAAATATGATTCAATTTAGTCTCTAAAATTGTCATGACAAATTAACACATAATACAGTATATACAAATAAACAATACTAATTTTCAATACCACAGTTACCGATCCACTTACACTGTATTAAATAATCGTTCCTCAGCAACTTGGTGAACTCAAAATACACACAAATGAAATCAGCAACTTGGTGAACACAAGAATTCATAACACGAATACAACCATGAGGTAAATACAGAAGGAACACATGTATCAATCGTGAACGAGAGGGCAATCAAATGGTTAAAAGAGCAAAGAACAAAGAGCAAACTTAAAAAATGACTTATTTGTTTTACTAATATAATTTTAGAATATAAATCTCCATTTAAGTTTTAAAGCTACAAAAGTTAAAGCAACGACAAGATAAAAAAAAAAAGGTTGATATGATTTATCAATAATGAGTAAGTACACTAAAATGTGAAAACTTATAAAATGATTCAATTTTTTATTAAATGTTTAAAAAAAACAATTTTTTGCTTGATGATTTATAACGGTAGCATACATTAGTTCACGCCTCACCGGTGGACGGCGAGAACCGAGGGTTGGGCTGCGGAAAGATTCCGGCAAGAATCATAAAATGAGAAATTACTGTGACAATAAGAAAATAACTGCTTTATTGTTACCTTAACTGATGTTTTGGTGTTATCTGAAAGGTTCTAACTGGTAAATACATCATTAAAGACCACCATAAAACACTTTTCAGCAACCTAATCATCAAATTTGTTTTGCCAAGGGAATGGAAGTGGGCCGTACAAGGTTCAATATCTGGCCTACTGGGTATAGTGACTTCATTATGTATTAAAGTTATTGGCTAAGCATTTATCTAAATAAGTTGCTAACATTAGCCATCATCTATTACTCTAAAATCTTGGGTAGGAGAGAGGAAGGGGGAAAGTGCATGATTTGAAACATTTATGTATTGAAATTTTCACCAAAAATCGTTGAAAAAAAAATTTTAGAAATATAATCAGACCAACTTTAATGGTGTTCAAATCATTAAGGAAGCACAACCAAGCTGGAACATTAGGATTAGAAACATTTTAGATTTTAAGGTCAAGAAGGAAGAAAAACTAGTTAGCAGCCATTTTTTCTTCCTTCTTGACCAGTTCGTCCTTTTTTCTTTCTCATTTACTTGGGTATCGCCAACTAATGGCGTTTGCGCTTGTACAATCAATAGTATAATCGCTTTTACAACGGAGATTCCACGTGACAGATACTATCGTTAAAGTTCGTCGCACATTTAGACAGTAAATGGAACTACCAAATATCTAACAAATCCTAACGGTGTGATAGTAAATATCAGTATACAAGACGAACAGTGACTAGAACTCACTTCCACCGTCACCTTGGAACCGTGAAAGAAAAATAGTTAAGAGAGACGTAATGATCTACTAGTATGTTCAAATCAGGATTAACCGAGAGGGAAGCTGGATTCAGGACAAAGGGCCGCGAATATGATTCAATTAATCACGATTTTTAGCTGTGACCAGACTCAATCTATAAATGTATAGATCCTTGATTGGGGCATTGACCTTTATTTAAGAAATAATAATGTATGCAAATGTTTTCAATAAAATTTATTAATGTAAAAATATGAGTAATTGAAAATTTTATTTAACAAAAACTATTCTTATACCATATTTAGGGAGAGGGAGAAAAATAGTATAAGTTAAAAAATTTCCGAAATATATTATGCGGTATGCACATGGTAGAGCATTTTGAAATCAGAATGGTTCCTCTGCCAAATTATCTGTTATTCAGGATATCGAAGTATATTTACAAACATTACATGTTTATTACAAAACTAAGGTTGAGGTATCCGCAGAAATTAAAATGTGTCGGTTACTTTTTAATACTGATTTTCGATCTGGCCGCTAGATCAGGCTGTATCGGCTTTTGGCCGCTCTCGGGTGCGGCTTTTAACAGTTATGGTTTACTTTGCGACCAACAGGTAGCAGCAGGTTGTTACAAGGGTACTTAAAGGATGATTAGGAAAAGTAGTGTCGCGGTGGTTGTATTAGATAAGATGGTTCTGACTCCAATTGAATATGTCAAGTACTCTTTAACAGAAAGCCTCGATAATGCGTGGCAGGTTTGATAGCTGGTTAGAAGGTCAATGAACAGGATGAGTCTTACGGGTTCGTGCCAAAAGTCCTCTAAGGCTAAGGATGGAAACTTCACCCTGCTTGGTATGAGTCTGCAGTCGTGAAGAGGCATGCAAGTACGAGCAGCAGATCCTTACGAAAGGTAGCAAGGTTTAGGAAGGAGGAATGATCCAGAGAAGGCAGAGTGAAATAAAAAACTAATATTCATTTCTAAAAATTAGTACTAGAAGGTATTGATCGACTATATATATCGTCACTCTGAACGATGAGACTCTGTACTCCTTTTATCGTTCTACCATGCTGTATCAGGTGACTGCCTCATTAATCAATTACCTGAGTGACTAGGTGAAGTTTATCTACTGTAACTTGTGAAAACTGAGAAACTTCGGTTGAGCTACGCGTTTAAGTACACATTTTGGCTTTTGCTCCCCTTCTTTAGCAGCGCCTGTCCACAACCATTTGGGGCCAAAAGATCCTGTTTAATTTCTGGCCTCTCCACCCGTTTACAGTATCACAAATAAAACAATGCCTTAGTTAGGTCGTATATTCTCGTCATTTTGTATATTTATTAGCTTGCCTCTTAATGCTTGGAATGCGATGCAAGTTGTGATTGCATGCACTGAATTTTTCTAAACACTCTTAGAGATGCATAGGGTACTAACATCGTTACAAAAAGTTGTAACGAAAACTAAAGGGAGAATTTAGAAGACTATACAACACTTCATTAAAGAACCTATACCCGCTAAATATAATTCAAGTTATAGCATTGCGGCGTATAAGATGGACGTTTAAGGTTGAAGGGCTTAGTAACAAGCGGATCTCTAAAATGTTAATAAACACTGAACCGACGGGTAAACGGCCGAGGGGTAGACCGAAACGTAGATGGGCGGATTGCGTTAAAACTGTTAGTAGAATTGAATTTGAAGGGGCATCACTGGAAGGATATATGTAGAGAGCGATTGGTGGTACCAGCATCGAACCTTCGGGTTCGTTAGGCCTTTATTATTATTATTTATTAGTAATTAATAGACCAGTTATGTTGTTAAGTGAAAAAATAACTAGTTCCATGTTGCTACAGGTGTACGTACTTATTCAAAAGAATCATAAATACTAGATGTATTTAATAAAAGCTTCCATTCTCAAGTTCTTGGATTCATTGATTCATTTCGTTCGATCTTATGGAATCTCGATTTTTTAATGTATTTGTTTCTAGAAGTATTTCTAGTAGTGCTACGGAAAAATGAGGAATTTAAAACTAGTTTCGATCAGATAGACAGCTTGGTTATTGAAATTCGCCAAAGGCCAGGGCAAGGCTTGAACGGAGACATCTCCGAAATAGCAGCATCAAGTGGAGGTCAGGAGTTGGTGAGATCGATCAACTGTTGGCAGATAGCGCCACTGCGCATGCTTTCCCATCAGTCGGCTAAAGCCTCGCTTCGGGTAAAGTGTGCCTGCCTCAGCACATCCCAACCTCCACTTTCTAGTCCCTCGTAAGTTCATCTTTCATATGTTTAGTTTTAAAAAATATTTGTATGATATATAAACTGATAAAATATCTGTAATTATTGAAATTGCCGCTCCAATATTATATCAATCAATAAATGAAGCATTAGAACATACCACTTAAAATTATATTTTACTAAATAGTTTTTATGATTACTTCTAAGGCTATTGGCTTTCGTGATCTGTTTAGGAAAAGTTTGCATGCAGCTTTAATTATTTGGTCTGTTGAAAAAAAATAACTCTTTGTGACCGTAGCCTTGACTTGGGAACTTAATTGTCCATCCTTAAGTTTCTGACTGCTGATTTAAAGAAATTATGTTCTCTCGTCAATAAGCCGTGAATATAAATCTTACTGGGAGTGAATTTTCGTACTGGACCTCCACCTTGTTCCGGGTTTTATTTTAAGATTCCCAGTCTCTGTAGTTGACAAGCATCTTAAGATATTTAAAGATATATAAACAATAAAGTCTATAATTTTTTTTAGTTTGTTTCTGGGTTTTTATATGGTTCTAAACTTAATATATTTTCAATTGAAGTCAATATGGAGTAGGATCATTGCAGAACATTAAATTATTTTAGGTTATTTTATCTTTGAAGATATGCAAACATTATTTTGAATTTATATATATGTATATACAGTTGACCGTAAAGATTTAAATATAAGAAGATGGTCAGGATTGCGAAAAAAAAGAACAAATAGTTTAAATTATTTTGAATCAATCTCGCATTATCTTAACTCCTCAGTTGACAGCAGCTTGTTTTCACGTTTTTATATAAATAAATTACGTGGTAGTATAATTTCTGTAATAATGCCGAATTCGAGGTTTTATCATTTCTCGAAATGAATTCCTTGCACTCTTCAAATTTTTTTCAGTTGCTCCGGAAGAAGAATTTAATTTCGAACTTGGCAACCCTAAAGGAGTCAGTTTGATCAAGAAGACCTTATCAACTCCGAAACCAGAGCTATCAGTTAATCTGTCTAATAGTCCATTATATACTTCCCCGAAAATAATTCATATGATAGACATGTATAAGAAACAAAATGTTCTCTAAAACACTATCTTAGATCAATAAAGACATTTTTAATTTTATAAAACTGTATGAAATTATTTTATTAAGTGTACCGTTGTAATAGAAAGATTCGCATTATCTAAGGAATCAGAGACTTATCAAATGAAATATGATTTTTGCATTATCCGTCAATGTGTTTGACTTATTAATTTTTTTTTAACTTTGCGAGAAGCATTGCTGCAACGACTATTGGAGCGAGGAAGAAAATCAAGAAATTTCCTAATAATTATTAAAGGATCTTCCAACTTACCGAAGGTTTGTCAATTTCCTAAACATTTTTGCAAAACTAGCCGCTCCCAATAAAGCAGATTTTGAATACAATCAACTCTTTGAATAACGTTTTACCATAATTTTCGCAGTTTGGAGTAAGCCCTCAAAATTTTCTCTGCTGTTCGTGTTATTAATTTTTTGTGAGGAATGACACCCTTTTCTAACCCCCACCCACTTCTCTAATGTCGTTCCTGAATATTGCATGCTTAATTGAATACGAAGCAAATGCATATTAATTAGAAATTATTACAACATACTAATCGATATAGATTACAACTGTTCTGTTACTATGAGACCATGGGATGTGTTGCACGTTCCAATCAACTTTCGGCTTTAGGTCTTTCAAAAAATGTGACGAATAATAACCATCCCTTTGTATAATATTTAAGCGTAATGTTACCGATTGTTTGAATTCTGATATTTTTAAATTTTCGGAGTTTTATTCCTAATAAAGAATTTAATAAAATTATTTTTTTAACTAAATAATTCAAAAACACTATCCAAATTATAGTCTCAAAACACTTATTTCATTCACACGTCCAACGTTTCGGCCAATTCGGCCATCTTCAGGGACAATCTATTACAAAAGTTTCCATTATTTGTATGATCCTACAATCAATTCAATTATTTAACATTATTATTTATAATTTACCTTACCTTAATTTACTATGAGACATATCATTTAACCCTTTTAAAAAAAAACTCCATACAGGCTATTCTGCCCAGGTCAAAATATTTACATCTATGAACAACATTAAAATCATTAGGTAAACTTATTTTTTGTTAATCAGTATATCTCACATTTGTTTAATTACCTAATATGTCAAAAATACAATAAACACCTAATAAGTCAAAAACATAAAAAACACAGTCAAATTATTTCTCTTTTACCACAATTTAATTTTTTAAATAAAATATTGTCCCAATATTGTCATTTAATTTCCCCTTTATTCAATATCTTATTTGTCGCTTTCCTTGGAATAGATATATTCCAATATTTAGAATTCATCTAATATTTTTGGAATATCAATTTCACAATTTACTGGTAGCTTTTACTTCCTTAAACCGAAATCTTTCGAAGAAGTTGAGCTATCTATATCCGAAGGGTGGTGATAAAAGTGAGGAGTATCTTAAGTGGAGGGGGAGGAATGATTCATTTTATGGTCAATGGAAAAGATATAAAAAATATAGAGGAGTCTCTCCCTTATCTGAAAACATGAGTCCTGATAAAGGAAAGCGTTGGATAACGGATATCACCAATTAATAAGAAGATATCTACTGATAGTCAAACTAAAAAAATTTTTTACTTAGGTCTCTTTCTACTTAATCGACATCATTTATTATTAAATTACAAAAAAAAATAATATTTTTTTTCTTTAATATCTATAAATGATGATCTACGAGAAAAAACCGCTTATACTTCAAGAAAATCTGTCACTTTCTTTTGTTTTTTTTTACTAAATTGGTGTTCAGTTTCGATAGATAAAAATGAATCAATTAATTATTTTTATTTAAATAAAATAAAATTGATTTCTTAAAACATTACTTACAGTAAAACCAAAATTAAGTTATGGTTGAATTCTTGTGCCTAACCACCCTAAACCAATACTAAATCTTAACCATTACTAAATCGGTTAAATATTATTTTTATCCAAACTAAAAAAATATATATAACTGATCCGATAAATACATATAAACATTTGATGCGGTGCACGCATCACAGAAATTTCACTTACCACCTTACAGACGTCCCCACGTTTTGTGGAAATTAGTGTGCTCGTGTTGAAGTTCTAGCTATTTTTGTGTTGTTTAAAAAAATAAATAAATTTAAGACCAGGGAAGGCGAAAATTATTTTTAAAAAATTTTAAATTTTTCTATTGCTATAAAAATTTTAATTTTAGTTTTTCTCGAGCTGGGAATAACGAACATAAGTTTTTGTTTCTGCCAAAAATACAATAGTTTAACAAACATAATGCAACACAGTGCAATACAATCGGAAAAGTTCGTGTGGCCTCGGCTCTTTCCGGCCGAATCGGATGTTTCTATTTTTTCCTTTTTTTCTACTTTAGTTATTCATAAACTTTAATACTTTGTATTTATCCATGGGTTAATATTGGTTACAATTGAAACAAAAGTGAAAGTACTTTAGAATTTTTTTTTCTGCAAAAAAAAGTCTGCTTCGTTTTCGAGAAAATTAATTAATTATATTAATTAATTTAATTTCAGTTTCGTACGACTTTTCGTGTTTGAGCTAATCTGTTCACACACAGGTATAAAGGCCAATTGGCGACACAAGGTTTTTTTGGATTGAGGGGACCTCAAAAAATGGTTTTCTGTCGAAAACTCGAATTCAAATTTTTGCACGCTCGCAATAGTTTCCCTTACTAAATATTATACATTAGGCAAGTGGGATTTAAAAAAATCTATAGATCTTTTTGATAGAAAAGATGCCTTATTAGCCTCGATAAAATGATACTTGGGTATTAAGGAATACTTGTGGTTGACCGTCATAAACCTTCATTAATAAGCTGGTAGCTTCAACCACAACTAATTCAATTAAATATTATTTTTACCGATCTCTAAAAGACACCCCATGTCTTGCAATTGGAGGCTACGCACGTGGGATAACTGAGTAGGTCGAAAAGTATTAGCAGGTGCTTAAAAAAATATTTAATTTAATTTAAAAAATTTTTTATTTTATGGTATGCCGTCTTTGCTCTGCATATATTTTAATTTATTTATTTAAAAAAATACATCCAATACGGTCCAAACAGATGACAACATCTATCGTTCGGTGCCAGAATAATACATAAAAATGATAGACATAAGTAAAATGTAATTACTAAAATTTTGACTATTAGGGCCTTGTGAAGGCTAAACAACTTTTAAGCTAGGTAAGTATAATATGAATTGATCTCAAGTCATACAATTAGTAATTTTATTAACAACTACTAAAATGAAAATAAAGTAAAAAATAAAATAATAATTATTAAAAAAACTAAATTAAAAATAATAATAAAAATAACTGAAAGAATTTTGTAATGAATATAATAATGAGAATAAAACCTATAGAATATGATAAAAATAAGGTCCAATAATATTCCTAAGCACGCACTTACATTGCTAATTCTAATTGTAATATAATAAATTAATAGTTATTATATACCAATCTAGTTGTTTTTTATATAAAATAAGAACAAAAGATTGTTTATTGTATTGAATGAGTTTGAGTGAATAAGTAATTATAAAAACCTAAAGCTTCTAGTAAAATGTCAGATTCGTTTTTAGCTTCTTTTAAAACCCTCAAAAACGAATTTTCATATTAATCAATTTTTTCGGGGAGTAGGTTTAATTTTTGTATCATCCTCTTACGTATTGTATTTATTTTTATTATCTTGTTAATACCTAATATTACCATAGGCTTAATGATTTTAAAAAATAAATTTTGTTCAGAATTTTATATTAGAATAACCTAATACAATCTCTAATGTCTTATTGAGGGGTTGAAACGTTTTAAAACTTATATAAATATATGTTTTATATTTATTTGATGCTTACTGTTTGGTCAGGGCGATTATATACTCATGCTATATTGCTTAATACCTATTTATTCATGAAAAGTACTTTATTTTGAAAAATAAATGAAAAAAATAATAAATATTTGTTTCATTGTAAAAAGATTTTTTTTATTTAAAAGTTTTTACTTCTTATTATTTCTTAATATGTACAATAATTATCACATTGCCTCAGGATAACCGATGATACATTTTTCTATGTTATTAAATAATAAGCAGAAAAAAACACAACAGGAAACAAAACAAATCACAGATATGTTAACAGCAATATGCTTAGTTCTCTTATCTATATATTTATTATTTTTTTATAATTTATTACTTCCATTATTAAAGTGTTTAAACTGTTAAGGCAAAATTAATTATATGTTATATAATGAGTCAATTATATCTATTCAAGTATGGAGTGAATTTATTTGATTCTGAATGCTCCTAGATTATACTTGTTTAATATAAATAGTTGATTATATATATAGCATTTGTTTTGGCATATTTTTAGTTTTTTTTTGTTTTTAAATGGTTAAGTTAGTAGAACTGCATATGGGGCATGGCTATGTTATAAAAAGTTGTTATTATTACATATATATATAATGCATAACCTTAGGATTATTATAAAAATATAATAAATTCAAAAGAACTTTGTCTCTTTTTCAGAAACCCTA
>NW_027113387.1:508102-509491 GCF_000696795.3 Halyomorpha halys
TTTTTTTGTCAATTTGCATTATTTTTTGCAAAAACCACTTCCGACTAGCGGGAGTATACGTAGTCGTTGGAACAGACCTTATGTTACTGAAATGGTTGTTCAAAAACATCAATGTATTTTGGGTAACGTATTGTAAGCAACGATATTTTAAAACATTGATGTTTTTTGGAGTCCATGTCCTATTGGTTGATTGAAAAAGCACTTCTGACTGGCCGGAGCATGGGTAGTCTTTAGAACAGTCTTTATGTTACTGAAATGGTTAAAAAAAACATCGATTTTTTTTTGTCGATGTTTTAGTATTGAACATCAATGTTTTAAAACATCGATGTTTTTTTTATCGATGTCGCATCCCTACTAGGATGGGATTATTGCGATAAGTTGCTGTCATTACTAATTATAATTCTTTCATCACATTTTACCTTGGACATGGATAACTGAGTGGTAAGAAACTCTGCTACCAAGGATGCAGCTTCGAAGCCGGTTGTGGCAGATTATTATTTTCTGTTTAATTTTAGCCACGAGTCAGCCCTGTGGGTTCGGGAGTACTCCGATGTCCACTCTGCCTCATGATTCCGATCAAATCACCTCCTTGCATAACCGTTGGTCCAGTAACAGTCCTTCCTTATGAAGTACTGCACCCATGGGTTGTAGCAGTACCGATTTAATTTTTAATATTTAATTTAATTTTCAACAGAAAAGCACGTTTTGAGGTCCCCAGATTTCAAATAACCATCTCTCGCTAAATGTGCCTTGTAGTCAGCCTAACTAAAAAAGAGAAATTAGATGAAATCGAAATTATATATATATCGTTATAAATACTTAAGTTACGTATGGTCTAGAATGTTACAGTAATTTCTTAGCACAACTCTATATAATCTATTTTATACTGCATTAACATTTTCCCGAAATCGACTCTTAACGATTTGATTAATCTCGCAATATCAAATGGTCTTTAATAATCAGCTAGGTCTTATCCTGATAAGAAGAAATAGTCTGACTGCTTAAATATCTAATTTACCGGAATATTGAATTATTAAGTCAGCATCTGTAAGTGAAACAATTACACAGGATATCTATTAATACAAGAGCCGGGAAAAAAAGGGCAGTTATTTCACCCTATTTTTGATTACCTTAATGAAAACTATATCTAACTACTAGTCTATATTTATGAGTCTGCCAAGTATAGTCGGGGGAATAAAAAATGGAGACTGTTTCTAAATGTTAAAAAATATCAATTTTTCATTCAGAGTTCTATATCTTTAAAACTGCCTAAAAAACTGGAAAACCTTAAAGAACATCATTTAAGGTAGAGCAAATTTGCTAAAATATGAGCCCTATTAGAGCTGTTTACGTTCGATAACTCCCGAGATATATCTTTTTAAAACGCAA
>NW_027113387.1:510326-510754 GCF_000696795.3 Halyomorpha halys
ACATCATTTAAGGTAGAGCAAATTTGCTAAAATATGAGCCCTATTAGAGCTGTTTACGTTCGATAACTCCCGAGATATATCTTTTTAAAACGCAACATTCCATAAAAAATATACTGAAAAATCAGTAGTTAGTGAATTTATTTTGAGAAATCTATATCTCAGGAACTGTATGACGTATAGATGTCTGCTAGAATTAAATTTAAGCTAGTTGAATATACTAAAAAAGTAGTTCGTAACGTATATCTTCGCAGGAGTAGTATTTTTTGAATGATATTTGACAAAATAAATTCACAAAATTTTTATTTCTAGTTGTTCAAAAACAAAATTTTTGAATTTGGAAAAAAAAATTTCTCAGAAACCATAAGACGTACAAATGTCTAACAGCACTCAAAATAAAGGTAATTTAACATCCTATAAAAAATAGCCTC
>NW_027113387.1:511994-513120 GCF_000696795.3 Halyomorpha halys
ACTTAGAATGAAAAATTTAATTTTTTTTTCATTTTGAAACAGCCGCCATTTTTTATCCCCCCTACCTATACTTGGCAGACTCATCAAATTTGACTATTAATTACACTTAGTTTTCATTTAAGTAATCAGAAATTGGGTGGAAATCAATGCCTTTTTTCTCCTCTTGAGCTCTTGTACTGTATTGTGAAAAAATGATATGCATAAAATATAAGAACTACAAAGAAATACAAACTTTCGATAAATGTAATGTAGTAATGGAAGAAATATAATCATTCAATTTAATTATCCATGGCATAATACATGTTAACTATTGGACACATATTTAAAAATACTTATGTAAAATATAATCTACCATGTACAATTGCAATATGGAATAAATAAATTAATTTATGAGGAGAAGATGGTTGGGGGTGCGGTCAATTTTAAATTAATTTATGAATACTACTACTGCTATAATTATTCCATGACACCATCACCATGAAGTGAAACTATAATATAAAACGAGGGATTGAAATTAGGTTGTGTGGAGAAACGTTTTCCGTCACGTCCTGGCATAAAATCAATTTGAGACGTCAATGATAAAATAGGATGGGATTATTGCGATAAGTTGCTACTATTACTAATTATAATTCTATCTGCTTAAAGATAAAAACAACTGTCTGTTCGCTATTATCAATGTTAATGTCGTATTTTTCCACAAAAATAATAAACTTCGATACAGCGAAGGTCGTCGGTCGAAGGAATTTGATTTTATATCCGGCTCATAATAACCTCTGGAACACGTATTCCGGGGTTTTTGTTATAAATTTCCTGATGCATTTGGGCACGTCCATCGGCTTAAATGAAATGAGCTTAAATGAAATGAGCTGAAATTCAGTAAATTAGCTTCTTTTTGTTATTTTAATATAATGTGCAACTCTACAGGCTCTCTAAATTAGGTTGGAGGGTTGAAAATTTCTCCCCCACCAAAAGTTAAATAATAATAATAACTTAGTGAAGCCTTTAAACCACTAATCGCTGGCTACGCACATCTACACACAACTACCCTGGGGTACCTCCTGTCGCAAATGCCGTAGAGAGGAAGTTGTACTGACTAGGCTGAGAATAGGTCACACGAGGCTCACCC
>NW_027113388.1:0-404 GCF_000696795.3 Halyomorpha halys
GTTTTCTCGAGATGGAGATAACGAACATAAATTTTGATTGAATCAAACTTTTCATAAATTTCTTTTATACTTTGCATTTATCCATTGTTAATTATTGCTAACAATGAGAATTGGTTAATTTGTCGAATAAATAAAATTAAAGATTATTTGAAAATTCAGCATTTTAGCCCTGTTATAAAATTTCAATGAGTAATTCTGGTATTAAAGACCACTAAATTGCTCATTGATTTTTAATTATTTTATTTACAGTTTAAATAATTTTTTCTATTATTTAATTAGTATTATATATTATATTTATTTTTTCAGCTACAATGTTTCTTATGTTGTAATGTTATAAATAGAATGAATGAATATCTAATACCGATTGCCCTTGATTGTTGGAGCCTGTGCCATTATTCTTTATT
>NW_027113388.1:4263-4629 GCF_000696795.3 Halyomorpha halys
GAGACCACCTGATCTTCCCCGATTGCATTATGACTTTGTTGAGCTGTTGTATTCTTGACAGGAATAAAAATTCTATTCATTATTCTAACCTCGAGAAACCCTGAAATACGAGTTTTTGATAAATTAAAATCTGTAACGTTAAAACCCACGAAGAGTCAGGGGTTCAATACTTTGTAAGGAAGTACTGTTACTAGACCAACAGTTGCGCAAGGAGTTGATTTGGACGAGTTTTTGTAGCAACAGAAAAATAAAGCATTTTTGTTCATATTTTTTTTTTTTCAAAATTAAAAAAAAATGCGTGGGTTTCGAAACGCGCCTGACGTGACAACTTTACGCTAAATATTGGAATAATAATATTAATAAAAT
>NW_027113388.1:8699-9092 GCF_000696795.3 Halyomorpha halys
GAATGTTGATTATATAGACCACGAGTCCTCTATCTATTTATACCTGTTTGAACATTTAGAACGTATCTCACAGGTAATGGGCACCGATATAATGTTTTAATAAAAAAATTAATTGCTAATAAGAGGGTCTCAAGTGACAGTTATTGATGTTTATTACGTAAAACACACACTAAAGTACTACCATGACGCAGTTAGGTGGTTGACGAGGCAAGAGACACCTAAAAACGTAACACTGACACACTAACATGACAGTAGCTTCACAACCACCATATATACTGTCAGATATCAAGCTCATACGATAGAACTATCATGGCTGAAATTTGAAATGGCTGCGACTTTTCCGGCCGTAGCTGTACATTGTCTACACTCTACACATTAGCCTCACACTCTATA
>NW_027113389.1:0-702 GCF_000696795.3 Halyomorpha halys
TGTTCGTATAAAATGTTGGATTTTTGAGAAAATATATCTCTAGATTCATAAGACGTAAATTTGTCCGCCAACACTCAAAATAAAGGAGATTTAACTAAAGTTGTTTATGACACTTATCTTTGTAGGGGTAGTAGTTTTTATGATATTCGCATATGAATATAAATTTGGCAATTGCAAATTTGTCCGAACAACTATAAATCAATTTATTTTAGCAAATGTCATGTTAACTATTACTGCTACGAAGATAAACATCATAAAATACTTTATAGCTCATTAAACGAGCTTTAATTTAGTTAACAGACATCTGTACGTCAAATGATTTTTGAGATATAGATTTTTCAAAATAAATTCACTAACTACTGATCTTTCAGTACATCATACATACAACATTTTTATGAAATGTTTCTTTTTAAAAAGCTATATCTCGAAAACGAGTAACCGTAAATAACTCTATTAAGGCTCATATTTTAGAAAATTTCCTCTTCTTTAAATGACGTTCTCTTAGGTTTTCTTTTGTTGTTTTTATTTTTTAGATATAGAGCTCCGAATGAAAAATTAGTTGCTTTTTTATCGCTTTAAAACAGCCACCATTTTTTATTCCCCCTATCTATACTTGGCAGACTCATGAATTTTGACTAGTAATTATACATAGTTTTCATTAAAGTAATCAAAAATTGGGGTGAGATAACTACCTTTTTTCTC
>NW_027113389.1:1202-4214 GCF_000696795.3 Halyomorpha halys
GCTAACGTTTCGGCATCCTTAAGAGTGCCTTATCTTTTCCATTCAAAACTCTTAAGGAATTCTCATCTCCACGTGGTGCAGCTGGATACTCCATTCCCTAAAGTGAAGGCTGAGGGTTGGGGGGAACTAAAACCAAACCCTCCAGGACTTACTTTCCTAGTGGTATTCCAGTCGGGGCAACCCGATCATAAAAACTCTTATATCACAAAGATTTTAACAGCCCATTCGTTGCAGATTTGGCCCAAAACAGATATGCGTCTTTTCATTCCAAGCTCCTTAACCATCCTAACCCATTAATTCTTAATCTTTCAACCTTAACATTCCCTATTAATTCTCCGAGGCGTCTGAAAAGAAGATGGTCACGGGACCTTCTAATTTAAATTAATGTTTGAAGTACCACCAATGGATGGTTCCTTCCCATGATTTACAAGTGTATATGAAACATACAACATATTTACTTATTGTACAGTTGCAAATCACATTTAATAAATAAATAAAAAAAAAAAAAGCTATTTGTAATGATTACATTGTTAATAAATAGATTCTTGAAAATTGCTGGAATGGACGAAACGTATTGGGTAGTAAAATAAGTTCGTAGCGTTTTTCAATACTTTCTCATGTTTACATATTCTAAAAAAGGATTAGTTACGGTGCTTTTATGCATCAGTTTCAACCGAGATTCCTTATTTTATTTTGCTTGCTCAAAATGGAAGAGAAAAAAATTCATTTTCGTCATTTAATGATTTTTATTTCCGAAAAAGAAGCTCCGCTGCACAGACGGTTAATAGAATTTCCAGTGTGTAAGGCAATGAGGAGAAAGCACTGTCCGTAAGTGGTTTGATCTGTTTAAAATTGGACATTTTGACTTGGAAGACGCAAAGCGCTCGGGTCGTCCTTGAACTGTTGATGTCCAAATTCAAGCATTGGTCACAGACAACCCTCACTCTACGAAACAGGATATAGCTTATACATAAAACATATCTCATACAAGTGTCTCGAATCATTTGGGCGCTGCGAAATATGTTTCTCGACGTGATAATGGGTTCCTTACAATTTGACGGAAAAGAAATTTTAATGATTTATTTTTAAAGAGGTTGATAACTGGGGATGAAAAGTGGTCCTATACAATAATATTATGAGGAAAACGAAGTGACCCGCCATTAACGACTCCAAAAGCAGGATTACATCCAAAAAAGGTTATGTTCCAGTATGTCAAAAAAGGTAATGCTGTGCATTTAGTGTGATTGGAAAGGTGTCCTTTATTTTGAGCTGCTTCCGCCCAACCAGACCATTAATTCTGCTGTAAACTCTGAGCAAATGCGTCCAGCATTAGCTAATCGCAAAATAATTCAAAACTCTCTTAACGGAAAACACTTTAATTCCCTCGAGGACTGCAAAACGCACATAGAGGAGTTCATTGCGCGAAAATCTGAGAAGTTCTGGGAGGACGGAATTAAAATATTATCTGAACGATGGCAACATGTAATAGATAAAATGGGTCATATATAATTGATTAAAATATTTACAAGAATCTGAAGTTTTTATTAAAATCAGTAAAAAACGCTACGAACTTATTTTACAACCCGATACTTTTTCTGTGAATAATTAACTAATTAATACCACACATTACTCAGAAACGCATTCCTGGCGATTCTAAAACTCATTATAATTAGTTAATAAATACAATAAACTAACGAATTAATTTTTTTTCGCCTATAACTCCCAAACGGTAAATTCCAGCAAAAAAAATCATACTCCTTAATGATTTAATTAATAAATTATGGCTCTCATTCCACACAGAATTTAATGTTCTTTAATTAGATTTACAATAATTTTTTCCAAGGATTCACCGATCATAATCACCATAACTCATCGTTTGGGAGTTTATGGGGAGTTAAAAAAAACATGATTAATTGACTTTATTAAAATTTTAGGACTACCAGAAGTTTCCGTGTCATGTATGACAGTAACTAAGTTTCAAGTTATGTTATTTGACACAGAATTTATTCTTCCTTAATTTGTTAGTACCTTTCAGGAGCTATAGGGCAGTCATAGTGGAAAATAATAAAAATCATAATTCCCAAAATTAATTAATTATTCAATAATAAATAGTTTAAGGACTGCTAGAAAAAGGTTTTCGTTTCAAGTATGGCAGAAATTAATTTTTAAAATTATTAAAAGATATATTTTATTTTGGAAGAAGGCAGTTGACCGTATCAAGTATGTTGTAGGAAGAACTCAAGTATATTGTAGTCAACAAAATAGTAGAAAAACTATTTATTGTTAATCAACGTTTCGCCCCACTTTGCAGGACTTCATCAGGACATAATAAAAACAAAGAGAAATGATAGATAATAAAAGTAAATACACAAAGGAATTAAGGAAATATGCAAAAATAAAAATAATAAAATTATGTTAAGTAAGTTTAAATATAGGTTGGTTGGATTTTAGAAATCAATACGTTTATGCTTCCTTAACATAAGCTTATTATTATTATTTAAAAAAAAGATATATGTATATATTTTCTTACTTTCTTTGTGTATTTACTGTACATATCCGTTACTTCTTTCAAAGTTTGTATCTTGTTTTCATTTCACCTGAAGAAGCCCTGCAAAGTAGGGCAAAACGTTGGTTAACAAATATTTTTCCTACTATTTAGTACCATTTTTGACCACCACCAGGACTATCTTCCAAGAACATATACTTTATTCACTGATTTTTTTGTATTTGGCTCCTGTATTGCTATTCAGCTGAAATAGAAGGCTTCAAATGAACCTCGACCAGAAGTTTATAACTCAGAATTGGGAAAAATCTATTAAAATTACATTTAATTCGTTTCTACTACAGAATTTAGCAATGTTATAATTTTATTATTTTTTCAGTCACAATGTACACAAATATTTATGAATTTTTTTTGTATTAGAATTTTGGTACTTATGGTAAATATTTAAAGTGGGTAAGTTTTTGCCTTTTGCTTGCTAGGGTGTTTTTTTAAGCCCGATAGAACTTGAA
>NW_027113389.1:4839-5709 GCF_000696795.3 Halyomorpha halys
TCGGAATCGTTTTAAGTGTAGAGATAGCCAAAGTGATTCTTTCTGCCAGAGAGAGTGTTGGGTTTTGTTTCTGCCGTATGTTAAGTAAGTTTAAATATAGGTTGGCTGGATTTTAGAAGTCAATATGTTTATGCTTCCTTAACATAAGCTTATTATTTTTATTTAAAAAAAAATATATATATATTTTCTTACTTTCTTTGTGTTTTTACTATACATATCCGTTTTAATAATAAGAATTTATTTTAATAAAAAACTAATTAATTGAATTTATTAAAATTTTAGGACTACCAGAATTATGTTAGTAACTAATTTTCAAGTTATGCTATTTATTTGATGCATAATTTATTCTTCCTTAATTTGTTAGTACCTTTCAGGAGCTATAGTTCAGATATAGTGAAAAATAATAAAAATCATAATTCGCAAAATTAATTAATTATTCAATTATAAATAGTTCAAGGACTGCTAGAAAAAGGTTTTCGTTTCAAGTATGGCAGAAATTAATTTTTAAAATTATTAAAAGATATATTTTATTTTGGAAGAAGGCAGTTGACCGAATCAAGCATGTTGTAGGAAGAACTCAAGTATATTGTAGTCAACAAAATAGTAGAAAAACTATTTATTGTTAATCAACGTTAACACCCACTTTGCAGGACTTCCTCAGGACATAATAAAAACAAAGAGAAATGATAGATAATAAAAGTAAATACACAAAGGAAGTAAGGCAATATGCAAAAATAAAAATAATAAGATTATGTTAAGTAAGTTGTTGTTGTTGATTGTTGCTTAAAGGCGTAAAACCCTCTGGTCATCAACGCCTATGGGATGATAAAAGAAAAAATAATAATAAAATAAATAAATAAAAAATAGAAA
>NW_027113389.1:7342-7751 GCF_000696795.3 Halyomorpha halys
TTATGAAGAACTTGTGTGTTGTTATCTAAAAAAAACTGAACGTTTATGTATATAATAATTGTGATTGTGTCGTTTTAATTTTTAAGTACGAACGTTGTTGTTTACGATAATAAAGACTTAAAGATTCATCATTATTATTATACTATAGGAACACCCACAAAAAGAAGCAAAACACAAAAACTTACAGCATTTTAAATATTTACTAGAAGTACAAAAATTCTAATACATAAAAAATCATAAATATTTATCTATATCGTAACTGAAAAAATTATAACAATGCAAAATTCTGTAGTAGAAACGAACTATATGTTAATTATAATTTTAATAGATTTTCCCACGCTTTCTTTTTTATTTTAATTTTTAAATATGTATCCACAATAATAAACGATTTTAAAAAATAGGTTTATTC
>NW_027113389.1:12661-14702 GCF_000696795.3 Halyomorpha halys
GAAATTTTATCTACCTAATTTTCTATTTATCTATTTATTTTATTACTTGTACTGATTCATATAAGATAAGAAAGATCAAAAAGACAGACTGTTTATGACACACTCAACTGTCAGATCTTATCTTTGTCAAGAAGAAAGACCCTTCAAGTATAACCAGGGACATATCTTTAAATGTAATGTTCAAATTTCACTTCTAGATTAGATAAAGGCTTTCCTTATCTCTGCACAGTTTAACCCTCAATGACCAAACCCAGGACAGATATCTAACATTCACAGTAAAATTGACCAGAAAGGCAAAAATAAAACAATTTTTGAATTTACTGCGAAACATTTTCTTTTTTAATGAAATATAAAAAGAAAAATCAGTGATTGGTGAATTTATTGTGGGAAATATTTATTTCCCCCTGAGACATGCAGATTTCTATTAGCACTCAAATTAAAGCTAGTTTAATCTACTATAAAGTAGTTTATGATGTTTATCTTAGTAGGAGTAGTAGTAAAAAATAAATGGTCAAAATGTTGATTTATACTTGTTCAGTTGAGCCGGGAAGAAAAAAAGGCAGTTACCTCACCCCACTTTTTTATTACTTTAATGAAAACTATGTATAATTACTAGTCGAAATTGATGAGTCTGCCAAGTATAGGTAGGGGGAATAAAAAATGGCGGCTGTTTCGAACCCTTAAAATAAACATTAATTTTTCATTCAGAGCTCTATATCTTAAAAACTACCAACAGCACTAGAAAATCTAAGAGAACATTATTTAAAGAAGAGTAAATTTTCTGAAATATTAGCTCTAATAGAGCTATTTACGTCCAATAGTTCTCGAGATATAGCTTTTCAAAAAAGCAAAATTTCTTAAAAATCTACTGAATGATCAGTAGTTACTTAATTTTGAGAAATCTTTATCTCAAGAACTATGTGACGTACAGATGTCTATTAGCACTCAAATTAAAGCTAGTTTAATGGACTATAAAGAAGTTTATGACCTTTACCTAGTTGTTCGGACAATAAGTTTGATTTATGAAAAACTTCATTTCAGAAACCATTGCACGTACAGATATCTGCCAGCGCTCAAATTAAAGCTTTTTAAATTTACTACAAAATAGTTAATTATGTTTATCTTTGTAGGAGTAGTAGTTGTTATGTTATTTGGCAAAATAAACTCACAAAATGTTAATTTATAGTTGTTCCCATAAAATGTTAGATTTTTTAAAATTACATCTCTTGATCCATATGACGCACTTATGCCTGCTAACACTGAATATAAAGGAAATTTAACTTTCTATAAGTAGTTTGAATGGAAATTATGAATATAAATTTGGCAAATGAAAATTTGTCCGAACAACTGTAAATCAATTTATTTTAGCAAATTTCATGTAAACTATTACTGCTACGATGATAAACAGCATAAGCTACTTTATAGCTCATTAAACTTGCTTTAATTTGAGTGCTAATAGACATTTGTAAGTCAAATGGTTTTTGAGATATAAATTTTTCAATATAAATTTACTAACTACTGAACTTCACTAACTACTTTCAGTACGTCCCATACACCATTTTTCTGATACGTCGCTTTTTAAAAATCTATATCTCGAAAAATATTTTAATTAAATAACTCTATTAGAGCTCATATTTTAGCAAATTTACTATTCTTTAAATGACGTTCTCTTAGGTTTTCTTGTGTTGTTCCTGCTTTTTTCCTGGATCTTAGAGCTCCAAATGAAAAAAAGATATAGATTTCTCTAAGTAAATAAGCTAACTACTAATCTTTCAGAAGAATTTTGTTTTTTAAAAAGCTATATCTCGAGAACTATTGGAAGCAAATAGCTCTGTTAGGGTTAATATTTCAGCAAATTGACTCTTCTTTAAGTAATGTTCTCTTAGATTTTTTAGTGTTGTTGGTAATTTTTAAGATATAGAGCTCCGAATGAAAAATTAATGTTTTTTTATTGCTTTGAAACAGCCGCCATTTTTTATTCCCCCTACCTATACTTGGCAGACTCATGAATTTTGACTAGTAATTATACATAGTTTTCATT
>NW_027113390.1:0-342 GCF_000696795.3 Halyomorpha halys
AACAATGCTTGTAACCTTCCTCCACTCAGTTCAAGTAATTAAAATTATTCATCATAATTACATTTTTGTCAATTTTCTTCTTTATTTCATTAGCAAAAATCCTATCAAGGCTAACTATAATCACCCACATACAATTTATCCTATATTATTTATAAATTAATCTTACTTAATATCTCTGCCTAGTGTTGATTCAAATTTCTTGTATCTGTTTTGAAATTTACTGTATAATCAATATTTTCAGATATTTAAATGGATTCAAGTATTTTTCTTTTGAACCTATTATTCTCTTTATGTAAAATGATTGTATTTTCAAAATCAAAAATATGTTGGTTTTTGGTTGCA
>NW_027113390.1:3037-4604 GCF_000696795.3 Halyomorpha halys
TTTTTGGTAAACTGATCTACTGCTGTGACTATGAATGATGGTCTGATCTCACATTGCCGTCTAATATTGAATTTGTTTAGCGGGTCACTGAAGAGGGTCTAGGAGGGTGAATTCCGGAGAGCGAATTTGTTGATTGGGTGAATTAAAAAAATTGTGAAATGCTGATATTGGAGGAGCAGAAATGGGAAAGAAAAAAGGAATGAATTGAAACATTTGTATTTAGTGTATAGACCGAAATCAATTGTAAAAGGAAACTGTAGGGGAAAAAAAATTGTTTTCTTTATATCTTATTATACCATGTAATTAATTCGATTACGGATAAGTATGCCGTGTGAGATAGCAACCTGATGTATTTAGGCAGCATAGATGAATAAAGTATTTCTCTCTCTGTGTATAATTTACTTATAATAATAGATACAATGTGTTTATTGAACATGCCATAGGGACGAAAAAGAAATTATATTTTAGAAAAAAAAAGATCTAATGTATCTAACATCAAATATACAAAGATTTTGTTTTATTCCTTATGATTGTTTTTATTTATTTTTATTTATCGCTTACCGGGTTATTTACTGCATACGGATGAGGAAGGGAATGGTTATCCTACAGGTAACCAACCTCTTCTAACCAGAGAGGGAGGGTCAAGTTTTCAGTTCGTGTTACCGCCATGTCAAACCGCTGAGGCCAGAATCGAACTGGTGCCACTATCGATGATATTTTTGACTTAACGAATAATTAATGAACCCAAAACTGCTCATATTTTTAATTAGGTACTTATTTACATAAATACCTTGTCCTTAGAAAGAAAGGTACAAACCACCAAGCCACCCGAAGACTTGATCCCACTCACTGACAGAGATAAGGACAACAACAGAGTGGCTCAGAATAAGAAAGGACGATAGGTGGCACTTGCAGTCACCAAGTGGATCTCTAGTTGTCACCACAGGCAATAAATTTTCTCGATTGTCTAACCCTGTCAGTCACTTTTTACACTCATTTAGATTTATCTGTTTGTCTTCTCGTCTCTGAGTGAATATTAGCATCTTCTAAACGCTCAGATATGTAATTTAATTAGCAGAATATAATTGTATAACAACATACAGTGAATAACAATGGAATTTTTTAAATATCATAAATTTTATGGTACGATAAAGACTGTATGTTATACTGATAAAAAAACAAAAAGAAGTTAGTAGAATAAAAAAAATATAACCTACGAAGGGTCAGTGGTGCAGTACTTGAACCGTTACTAGGCCAACGAATGTACAAGGAGGTGATTTGGTCAGAATCATGCTCGTCAGGCAGAGTTTTACCCAATTAAGGATACAGGATCTGCCACAGCCGGAATCGAACTGATTCCTTGGAGTTAGTAACACAGTGCTTTATCATTGAACCACCTGCTCCCCTTAAAATTATATATTTTCATAATTAATTTACAAGTACATTATTGAAACCCTCCTCCCAAAAAAAAAAAACATAAAATGTGAGTACATATTTAAAAATCAGTGTTAGCAAATTTTGGCATCATTAAGCTAAAAAATGGAAGATATCACATAGGTGAGGCATA
>NW_027113391.1:0-1312 GCF_000696795.3 Halyomorpha halys
GGATTCATTTATATATTCATTCATGTCTAATAAAATGTTTCATAATCATTCATTTAGTTTAGCATCCTAAAAATTTGAACCAAATGGCTGAAGAATTATTCACTGACAAAAAAGTACTAGAAATAAACAAATTTATAAAATGACTACTCAACATGTTTAGAAACATGTTACTATGATACTAAATAAAGATGAAGAAAAAAAAAGAAATTAAGATAAAATAAAATTTTAGAGTGACAATAACCGGATTGATAAATATAGAATTTATAACAGGATGTCCTGCTGCAGCCTGAGCTTCTGTCTTCGGGTTGTGGTTGGGTTTCCCAAGTTGTAGGTCACTGCTCCTTGTAGGTAACTAGTAGTGAAACTTCATGAACCTTTTTTTATGTAATCCTCTATTGTCTCTATTTGTAATCCCTGATGCAATTGGCTGTTTCTTACAAACCAAGGAGCATCCACTGCAGTTCTTATGACTTTATTTTGAAAAGAATGTAATTGTTTTCCTTTTCGTAAAGGATGCCGCTTCCCAGACTTCACAGCGATACATCAGCAGTGGTCTGAGAATTGTTTAAAAAAAATAGAATAGCTGTTTCTTATTTTACTGTGGATTTTCTATTTGGGAGAGGATATAGCATTGCGTACCTTGCGTAGGTTTGTGTTAGTTTGATGTTAATATGATGGTTCCAGGTAAGGTGGCGATCGAGGTGAATTCCCTTATTGATTCTTATGAAATCTTATTGTTTCACTGGCAGGATTTCATTTTAAATGTTTACCTTTGAGAATGATTTTGGTGGGTCTGGTTGGCTTCTGAGAGTAAACACTTTTGCAGTACATTTTTCTATGTTCAGACTAATCATCCACTTATTGAAGTAATGTTCTAGTTTATTAAAGTGACTTTACAGAGTATTTCTAGCTATTATTATGCCATCATGTAGAGAGAAAACTGCTGTATTGTCAGCGAACATAGCTATGGAGGTGTGGGTATATTTTGTTTGAAGGCAACATTTCTACTAATGAATAAAAATACTTAGCATGATTTTAACCTTCCATTCTGATATCTTATGCCTAAAAAGAATAAGGGAATAACGCAGAGGTGAACAATAATTGTAGTGTAATAACAAACAAAAATTATATAAAACGATGTTTCTAATACTGAGGATAGGAGTATCTAATTCCTTATTGAACAAGATTTTATGTGTAATATTTTAGATATATTGTCAAAATCATTACAAAATTTACCTAAAATATGTTTGGTTGTAGTCATTTCGAGCTATCCCCAAATAGCAGGTATCCCTGATCGGCCTTGCGGGCCTTA
>NW_027113392.1:0-2553 GCF_000696795.3 Halyomorpha halys
AAGCATTCAATACAGCCTTCAGGAGTTCCCTGGCCATTGGTGGACTACGAAAGGACTATTGATTCCTCTCTTTATAAAGAGTTCCAAAACTTCTAAAAGCACACACCTATATTGCGAACACTGACAGCCAAACAAAACTTGTAACAGGCTGTTTCATTGGATGAACAAATTGGTCCTACTGCTTTCATTCTGTTTGATTATGAGGTTTAGACAGTTGACCGGAGATTAAAAAATGGAGAAGATGGTCAGGGGGTACGGTCAGCAAAAAAATAAATTAAAAAAAGAACACACAAATAAACAAAAAAATATTTATTCGTTCCGACGTTTCGAAGTGAGTTTCAGGTCTTAATCAGGGCTATAACACAAAAGGGGTATCAACCATCATTCAGAGAAACATAAAATTGAAAAGAAATAATATACCAACAAATTGAGAAGTATACTTAACAATGAATTGAATCATAAAAAATAGTTGGAAGATTGTTGATTGACCTTGTGTATCAATGAATGGAACATGGTCCGGGAGCGGTCAAAAAAACTCAAATGGTAAATGAATATACTATTTTTATTTGAGCCAACGTTTCGCTCCACGTTGCAGGGCTTTGTCAGTGCTGAAAAAAGATACAAGCACTTGACATAGTTACAAAAAAAAAATTGTTTACTTTAAAATTATTTTCGTTATTTTGTGTCGTGCTTAATTGCCACCCCTACACTTATGTTTTGTTTTTTGTAACTATGTCAAGTGTTTGTATATTTTTTACCCCTGACGATGTCCTGCAACGTGGGGCGAAACGTTGGCTAAAATAAAAATAGTATACCCATTTACTACTTGAGTTTTTTTGACCGCACCCGGACCAGATTCCATTCATAAAAAATAGTTGATAACAATGAAATTAGACAATAGCAGATTGATAGCAATATTTTGTTTAGATGTTTATAACCGTCAGGAGTGCATATGATCACTGCCATTTTGAAACCCTTTTATAACCTTCCCTAGCTGGAAACAGTTATATTATAACATTTTCTATCTTGAAACCCTTTTATAACCTCCTCATTGTGAATCTGAATTTATCTGTATGTACTGAAATGTGCTACTGAAAAATGTTTGATCCTGAAGATGATAAATTTTTTTGTTGATTGCAATAGGTGAAAAATTTTTGTCTTAAAATTTTAACTTAAATAATTATATAAGTCACTTCAATTGTAACCTTAATTAAGACCTGGAGTCCTTGTATGAGCTGTAATTACTACAAGGAACAATTAAAACACGTAATAGACCCATTTCATAACTTGTTTACATTAACCGTAACCGAATTTATTTATGTAACATGTTAGTCATTCATGTAACGTGTTGATATTTAACCGAATATACGTAACAAAAGAATTTTTCTCCTGACATCATCGATATCATTCTTATCTCAAGAGCGATATTCACCTCTATACAACCTGGAGCAACCGATATGAGCTGTTTTTCCAGCTTCTTCTTACAGAACTTATAATGGCTTATCCAGGCCACTGTAACATAAAGAACTTTGAGCTAAATTACAAAAGTTGGTATTTTACATATTTTATTTTTTTTATAGTTTATTATATGGCTAATTTGATAGTTATAATTCCTCTTAATTTAGTTTTAAACTACTCAATATTTTTTTTTTGTTTGCCGTTCAAAACAGAAAGCAGCTATTATTGTTTTGGCCTTACGTCAATTCGACATAAACATACTCAGTGCAAGGGTCATTTTAATTTATTTCGTTTTTTATTTAAGTAATTATCTATCCGTCCCAATCTTCGTAATGGATTGTAGTAATGAGAACTGGATCAAGTTTGAACCAAAGCATTTTAGTGTGTGAAAAGAATTAAACGGAATTTTGAAACTTTGGTTGGCATAAGATTAAGGATATGAAGGTCATGTAGTGTTTTATTGGAAACCTACAATGGAGCATTCGCTATGGTTCTGAGGATTTTGGATTGAAAGGATTTGGTAAATTTGATGTTAGCATGTTTAGCTGTTAATCAAAGTTAAAGTCCATAGGTCCAGATATTTCTGAGGATTGTCTTATAAACCAGAAGTTGAGAAGATAGATGAAAGGTCTTGCTTAGTAATCTCGAATAAAGTAATTCTCATACACAAATAAATTTATTATCTATTATTTATAGTTTTTTATTACTTGAAGTTTTTAATTGACTTACTGTTTTAAACTTTAGTATTATTTTCGTAAATTCCTACCTCCTACATATTATCTCATTATCCGTTCTTATCTCTCAGACAGGTTATTTCAAGTAAATCACAACAGCCCTTATTCATCCCTGTTTCCTCAGTCTGCTGGTGTACCTCAAGGTAGTTTCCTTGGTCCTATCCCTTATACAGTTTTTACAGCTGACACCTGCCTATTGTCAGTGAATAATGATCCTTCCATTGTATCCCAATCCCACATCACCACCCTCGAAGAATGGTGCCAAAACTGGAGGATTAAAATAAATTCCAATAAATCCCACCAAATCACATTTACCCTTCGTCGTAAACCTTCGTCTTGCCCTACAGTATCTTTTAATAAT
>NW_027113392.1:5658-8496 GCF_000696795.3 Halyomorpha halys
AATGTTTGATTACTTTAATGAAAACTATGTATAATTAATAGTCAAAATTGATGAGTCTGCCAAGTATAGGTAGGGGGAATAAAAAATGGCGGCTGGTTCAAAACCCTATAAAACACTAATTTTTCATTCGGTGTTCTATATCCTAAAAACTACCAACAACACTAGAAAACCAAAGAGCAGATTATTTGAAGAAGAGTAAATTTGCTGAAATATTAGCCTTAAAAGAGCTATTTACGTCCAATAGTTCTCGAGATACAGCTTTTTAAAAAGCAAAATTTCTTTAAAATCTTCTGAAAGATTAGTAGTTAGCTAATTTATTTTGAGAAATCTATATCTCAATAACCACTCGACGTACATATGTCTATTAGCACTCAAATTAAAGCTAGTTTAATGTACTATAAAGTAGTTTGTGACGTTTATCGTCGTAGGAGTAGTATTTTTCATGATATATGCTAAAAATTGTTTTCATCAAAATAATCAATATTTGGGGTGAGATAACTGCCTTTTTTCTCCTCTTGGGCTCTTGTACTATTCATTCCATCACGGCTGGTGGCGGACAGTCTAAACTTTAGTAAAGAGACATTATATTTTAAGTAATTTTCTGGTTCGATGAGAGAGTGATTGCAAATATGTCTATAGAGATGATTATAATTTGAATTGAAGTTCAATTTCTATAGAATACAAGTTATTAGATCCTCTTATTATAATTGTAATGAATGTACAAGAGTAATCAACTACACTAGTTATCATTTATTACTAAAGTATAATAAGATTGAAGTGATAAAGAATACAATAAAGTCAAGAAGGTGCTTTTTACGACAGCAATGCCTGGTGAATCAGTAAGTGGGACCTTATCCAGTCGGAGACAAATATAGACCGTAACTGGAAGCGGAAGAGAAATATAGTAGAGGGTAATAAAAGGAAGCGGCGGAAGGGACATTATCAGTACATGGCGGTACAAAATGGCCCTCCCGGAAGACGGTCAGGCAAGATGATATTCCGGAAGCCGAAGGGGGAGATTGTACGATAAACGCCTCCAAAGTGGTGGGGGTAAAAAGTTTCATTTTCCGGTCGGTCGACTCCCGGAGGGGGGGTAATGGCTCGGTCAGGGAACCTTGAAATTGAATCGCGCCGCTTTAAACGGCCCGATCGCTTCGCTCTCCTCCTCGCTTTACTAACTAGCTGTCTCCTCTATCTTGCACTCCATAAACTTATTCCCTAACAGCCCTTATTGGTCCCTATCATATCCTAATTATTATCTTACAGGAATTAAGGCAATAATCCTAAAGCCCCAGAAGAAAAAAACAAACAAATAATTTCCCTCCAATTCAGTGAAAATTATTGTTTACGCCATGTATAATAATTTTTATTTTTTTAATAATTTATTTATTGATATTTACAACTGTATACACATATATACAACAAGTAAATTTGCTGTAGGTGACATAGTGACATGATAAAAACATATGGAGAATCTACCCACTGATAGAACTCCAATAACATTTCTAGAGGAAAAGATCTCGAGGCCATCTTCTTTTCAGACGCCTAGGAGGATTATTAGGTAATGAAGGAGAACCCAGATTAGAAACAAGTGGATTTGGGTGGTTGAGAAGTTTATTATGGAAGGAATAATATCGGGTTCGGGCTAGATCGGTTACATAAGGAACATTTAGGTCTTTATGGATGGTTTTATTAGTAACAAAATAAGGAGCATTGAGGATTTTACGAAGGATTTTGGATTGTAAAGATTGGATACGAGAGGAGTTCGAAGGTTTAGTGGAGCCCCAAAGCTCAACTCCGTATGTCCAGATGGGCCTTATTATTGTCATGTAGATCAGTCAATTAAAATGTAAATATTTTTTTAATTATTCGTAGTGCTTAAATTAATTATATTTATTTTTATTTGTATTATTTTCATTAGAATTTGCTTATTTAAAAAGAAAGATATATATTCATATCTGTGTTATAATTAAGTGTAAATGAAACAGTTGCAAAGGGTTGTTATACCGTTGCTAAGGCGTCGCCTAGCAACAGGACGACCAACTACATTTAAAATTAATTCAAGCTAATTAGTAGCCATTATAGTTTCGAACATATTTTCTTTTAGTTTGAACATTTTGAGTAAATTAGTCAGCATTACAGCCGGGAACCAAACCTGTTCTGCTTTTCTGGCCTTTGGGAAATGAGCTGTTGCTTATTAATCAGCTAGTATAATTAGTCAGCAGTGTCTCCTTTCTTTGGACTCCAGGGCACTCAGGAATAGCTGGAAATGAGGCAGTGGATAAAGCGGCTAAAGAGGCTGCTACAATGAACGTTCCACCACTCCAAATTTACGAGCCGAAAGACATAAAAGCATATTTAAGGAACAGAATCCGAAAAAGTTGGGATTCAATGTGGGCTGACGTACCACTCACCAACAAACTAAGAAATGTTTTAAAAAAACACACAAAAGTGGACAAGTGCCATAAGGAGAAACAGAAGAGAAGAAGTGGTTATTGCAAGAGTAAGAATAGGAAATTCCAAATTAACACACCTCCACTTAATCACAAAAGAGGACCAGCCTATATGCCAAACCTGTCAGTCCCCATTATCGATAAAGTTTATAATTGAAGAATGCTAATAATTTCGTCAAGGCTTCGAAAATAATAAAATTCCTCGTACAGAGGAAGAGAGTAACATTATTAAAGGAGACTATAGGGCATTCGTTAGACTATGTAAGCCACTGCAGTCGGTAGTCTGCTAGCTAGCAACAACTTACTCAAAGATTTTTAAACTATTGAAATACATTTCCTGAAATTCTTTGGTGTATGGTTTAAGCTTGTTAGGGTAAACTGAATA
>NW_027113392.1:11646-12767 GCF_000696795.3 Halyomorpha halys
TTTAATGAAAACTATGTATAATTACCAGTCAAAATTGATGAGACTGCCAAGTATAAGTAGGGGGAATAAAAAATGGTGACTGTTTCAAATCTTTAAAAACATAAATTTTTCATTAGGAGCTCTATATATAAAAAAAAACCAAGAACACAAGAAAATCTAAAAAAACATTATTTAAAGTATAGTAAATTTGATCCCTTATGGAGCTATTTGCGTTCAGTGGTTCCCAAGACATAGGTTTTAAAATCACAAAAAAATGTTCTGAAACTCACAAATAAGTGAATTTATTTTGGGAAATATATGAGCCGTTGAGTGCACCATCGATTAACTCCACTTTTTGAAAAATCTTAAGTTTAAGTGTCAAAGCACTTGGTATAGTCATCACTTTTATAATAGCTCTCCTAAATAATACAGATTAAGACCATTAAACGGAAAACATTTTTTGGCCATTGAATAATATGTAATTTATTTCAGAAGCCATTGTGATCAACTCCATACTCTAATGTAAATTGTTTCAACAACGCAATTATTAATTATTGAATTATTTGTTCCATCCGTGCATCAACGCTCTTTTTTTAAAAACAGCCAAAGGTGCTTTCCTCCTCTCAACGATATTGGTAACAAAATCGCATCGGCAAACAGATAAAAAAGAAGCGCAATGCAAACGGGAGTTAGTATAACAATGATCTCGCACCATGAATGTTGCTGTATACTTCACCAATATTACATGGACTAAATATTTTCTTGGTCTTTTCAACATTATTCTCAGATTGTTTTTAAAGAAATAAATATTAATAAATCCGTTATAATCAAGATGAGTGAGACTAATAATGTGGATGAGGAAAACAGTGATGGTTCTTCAATACGATTGAACTATCAACAGAAAGTCCGGTCCAGAAAGTCCTGGATTCATCTGATTGCAACAGTACAAATTTCCCAACAAACACATTGATGGGGAGGAAAAGAAGTCGTAATCCTGATAAATGGACACGAAATTTACAAAAGCATAACAGAACAAAAGGTTTGGCATACAGAAATAGGGGAGGAAAAATAATACCTGCAAAACATTTGTTGATATAAAATGCAGATGCATACAAAAACTGTAACATTACTGACGATTATTT
>NW_027113392.1:17922-18251 GCF_000696795.3 Halyomorpha halys
TATCTCATTATCCGTTCTTATCTCTCAGACAGGTTATTTCAAGTAAATCACAACAGCGCTTATTCATCCCTGTTTCCTCAGTCTGCTGGTGTACTCTTCTTATACAAGATTATCCACAACAAATTCACTACCATATAACAAAAAAAAATTTTGTTGTGGATAATCTTTTATAAGAAGAGTTAAATATTTATGATTTAAAATTTAAAAAATAGGCTTTTAACTTATAATAAAGGAAATGTCCTGGGCAGAATAGCCTGCAAAAGTAACTCTAAATTTAATGTGAGGAAGAAATTATAATTGAAGATGTCCTTGAGGATGGCTAAAATGGC
>NW_027113392.1:22011-23036 GCF_000696795.3 Halyomorpha halys
ACAATAAATAGGATAGGACTGACCCCAAATTTATCCGAAGCTCTCGCAGATGAGGAAACTAAAATTACAAGAGTGTTTAAAAGCACATCGCCTTCTTTATAAATTATAACTCCTCTTCGATTTTTATTTTTTTTATGTTTTTTACTTATTTTATTTTTTTTTAATTATTTTTTTATTTTTTATTTATTTTATTTTTTACTTTTATCATACCATAGGCGTTGATGACCAGAGGGTTTTACGCCTTTAAGTAACAATCAACAACATCAACTCTTTACAATATTGATATAACATAATATAGTTGCAATTCACATGACTTTCACCGTTCTCTCAGATAACCATACAGGGCAGGTTACCCAGCACTCAGTGTTGCCAGCCCTCTTGAGTATTAGTATCTCAGTAGACCGGCTTATTTGCTTGCGACTTCAGAGTCTGAAGATTCAACATCTCATGTCTCAGTAGAGCCTCAATTCCGTATGTCCAGATAGGCCTTATAATAGTCATGTAAATCAGTCTTTTGTAATGGATTGGAAGTTTGGACCGTTTGTCTAATAAATGTTGCAATAGTCGGAATCGACGAGCAGTTTCCTGTCTTTTCAGTCTTGTATGAGGATTCCATGTCAGTCGTTTGTCCAGATTTAGTCCTAAGTAACGGATCTGCTCACCAGGAATAAGTGGGGTATTATTAAAAGATACTGTGGGGCAAAACGAAAGTTTACGATGAAGGGTAAATGTGATTTGGTGGGATTTATTGGAATTTATATTAATCCCCCAGTTTTGGCACCATTCTGGAGCACCATGTGGGATTGGGATACAATGGAAGGATCATTATTCACTGATAATAGGCATTAGTCATCGGCATACGTGGTGAGAATAGTGTTAGGATGGGTTGGGATGTCAGCTGTAAAAACTGTATAAAGGATAGGACCAAGTATACTACCCTGAGGTACACCAGCACACTGAGAAAACAGAGATGAATAAGCGCTGTTGAGATTTACTTGAAATAACCTGTCTGAGAGATAAAAACG
>NW_027113393.1:0-1117 GCF_000696795.3 Halyomorpha halys
TTTTTTTTTTTTTTTATCACATATTTAAGAATCACAATTAGAATTAGACTGTTCATTTCTTTTGTGAATTTATTAACAATTATCATCAATATCCATTAGATAATTATTATCTATACAATCATAAAAATACACCTGTAAGACGATTAAACACACATATGGTAAAAGAAGCCTACAACCATTTTTATGAAAGTGTGTCTCATAAGCTATATTTTTTATTTTCAAGATTTTTTTAAAAACAAACCCCAAGTCTACTGTTTTCCTGTTACAATTAGGTATATGTAGTTGGAGATTCCACGGTGACAGTGATTAGTCAAGTGTTGGTCACGCATGTCCAGATAATTGATTATGTTAAAAAATAGTCCACTATCAAGCATACTATTTTGTAATATAATAATCAACTATCAAGCAAATGTTAAGTTACATGATCATGGTGGCTACTATAGCTTAGCTAATTTAGAAGGGATTATAGACTTTTTTTCCACATAGAGTGGCGCTCTGGCCTAATGTGGGACGCTTGTTTTTTTAGTTATTATTTTATTGTTTAATATTAAATTCAGTCATATACTTACAGACATTGGTAATTGTGATCATAGAAAACTTTCACACCATATTTAAAGAGTTATAAATTATAAGACGGCTAATCTAAGCGAATTCAGCTGAAATTCGGATTCAGTACACCAAAAAACTATTAGAAGCGCTGTGAAAAAATACCTCTATGAGTATTCAATGACTACACTAATGTTGAACCTTAGATGAGTAGGCTTTATTTCGGGTTGCGTTTCCAGCGACGATGCATTCTGAATTCACTATTAATGCTAATTAAGTATTATATATTGGTACGGAAGCAATCGAGTTCTCAGGACCCATTGACCTGTGACAAGTTATTCAATAGAATTAATATCTAGGTTAGTGTGATTCAGAATGCTCTATTTTCGAAAGTAATGATTATGTTAAGACATATTATATACTTTTTCACAGAATACTGTTGAAAGGTGTTGTTTATACTTAAATATTTAACTCTCCTGCCCATTATGGGCAAAATCCTAGAACATTTTTTTTTTAAAACGCCTCTATCCAATCCTTGACTCATATCATGTTATTCCTGACCACCAGTTTG
>NW_027113394.1:0-628 GCF_000696795.3 Halyomorpha halys
ATATATATAAGTTATATTTACAGAGTATATATTATAAATCTTAACTCCTAACTCTGTCAACAACACGAGAATCTATAAATATAGGTTTACAGGAAGAATAAGTAGTCTGAAGTTACAACCGTGTGTTTTTGTATTCCTAATTTCCTCCTTTTTTTTTAGACTTTAAACACGCTAATACGTATCTGGTGCCGAAACCCGGGAACAGTAATTACCGAATCGGTTTTTAGTCGCAAGAAGAAGTTTGTTTTTTTTCGTTTCGTTTCAGTCTATTTTTTTCTGCCTTCTTCATTACCTGCGTCATTGTGTTCTCGATGATCGCCTATGATAGCCCTCCCGCTCCTATCTGAATATTTCACGATCTGCCTCCAGCAAAGAGGGTAGGAGTTTGTGGTTAGATGTTTGCGCCCTCAACTCCAGGCTACCATTATAGTGGCTTTAAAAAGCATAAACAAAGACTGTATACCCAACCATTATCTTCAATTGGCAATTTACCCAATGGAAAAATACGATTTTTATTTTTAAAAATATATATATTCGTAAAATCCTTAATGTTCCTTACTTTGTCACAAATCAAGTCATCTATCAGGACCTCAATATTCCATATGTTGCCGATTTGGCCAGAACCAGA
>NW_027113394.1:1868-3291 GCF_000696795.3 Halyomorpha halys
GAGAGATTTTTCCTTCTTTTAGCATGCTAAAACTATGTAGCATTAGTATGAGGTATTTATAATTGGCCGTGGATTAATATGAGAAGATGGTTGAGGGAAGAGGAGGGTCAGCAAAAATATAAAAATAAAAAAATGTATTCATTTATGCCGATATTTCGGCCTGAATTTCAGGCATTCATCAGGGATAAATCTTTAGATTTTCTGTCCTGAGTCCAGAGTTTCTTCGTGCTAGACAGAAAATCTGCCGGAGCGTCTGCCATAATTAATAAGTTTTTTATTTATTTGTATATTTGTTGACCACACTCTTGATCATCTTCTCTTCATAACATTTAACATGGATGATAGTCTGTTAATATGCCGAATGGAGAATGACGTCACGCAACAGACCGTTACTAGTTACTTGTAGTTGTTTATTTAATTTTTTTTTACGCCAGTGCGGATAACTGGAGTGCTTGGAGTACCAAGATTACACTATACTTCTCTTTATTATATATTTTGATATATAGGTAAGCGAAAGCAAAAATAAACAAATTTTGACTAACAACTTTTAGTTGAAGTGAACAATTTAATTGGCCCTCATTACGCTATATCAGAAGCCCCCTTTATGTGCTGGATATGCTATCCTCCCATCTACCATCCGACCCGTGGCAAAAAGTAGTCTGTTAGTTACAACGGTAAGAGTGTATTTTCATTCCTAATTTCCTTCTTTTTTTTTAGCCTTAAAACATGCTAACATGTATCTGGTGCCGAAACCTGGGAACAGTAATTACCGAATCGGTTTTTAGTCGCAAGAAGAAGTTTGTTTTTTTCGTTTCGTTTCAGTCTATTTTTTTCTGCCTTCTTCATTATGACTACTAATAGTGAGACTGAACCTAGATGGCTACAGCCTAGAAATTCAACCATCTCCAGCCGAACGTAGTCCAAATATCTGGAATCAATCTTCAACAATGAAAAAACTAGTGTTAAATGGAGAGATTTTTCCTTCTTTTAGCATGCTAAAACTATGTAGCATTAGTATGAGGTTTTTATAATTGGCCGTGGATTAATATGAGAAGATGGTTGAGCGAAGAAGAGGGTCAGCAAAAATAAAAAAATGTATTCATTTATGCCGACATTTCGGCCTAAATTTCAGGCATTCATCAGGGATAATTCTTTAGATTTTCTGTCCTGAGTCTAGAGTTTCTTCGTGCTAGACAGAAAATCTGCCGGAGCGTCGGCCAAAATTAATAAGTTTTTTTATTTATTTGTATATTTGTTGACCACACCCTTAATCATCTTCTCTTCATAACATTTAACATGGATGAGTCTGTTAATATGCCGAATGGAGAATGACGTCACGCAACAGACCGTTACTAGTTACTTGTAGTTGTTTATTTAATTTTTTTTTACGCCAGTTCGGATAACTGGAGTGCTTTGGAGTACT
>NW_027113394.1:3666-4393 GCF_000696795.3 Halyomorpha halys
ATAACCCACTTTTTTAGTATTTATTGTATTAATGAACCTATTATCCTCCTATCTTCAAACCTTATGTATTATTTAAGAATAAAATCACTTATTTTCAGTTATTTCTTTGAATAATTTTCTAACAAACATATATGCTACTTGTTACATGTCAGGTAAAAGTTAATTTAAATAGCTACAAAATGTCTCTCCTCCCATGTTTCTACCTTAATCATGAGTGGAGTTATTTATATTTAAAAAACTAGCCATTAGCAATTTAGAAAACTATCGAACTATAATTTCAAAACTGGTGAACATAATTTAATAAAACTTGGATGTTCCTCTTAGGTGCCAGGAAGCTTTATGGAAAATACTTTGGTGTCAAATTTTATTAGATTATGAGATAATGAAGTAAAAAAGTATTTGAAATGTGTTGATTTGACATGAAAATAAAAAGCTTACATCTATTTGAGGTCTTAAATGATTTCCACTTTTTATAAAGTATAATTGCTCTATTTAATTAATGATACATAAATGATAATATATACATAAGTAAGAATACATACATAATTATAAATATTTTTAAGTTCAATTATTTTGTCAATCGGACTTCTTTAAAAGCTGTACTTTTAATATTTTTAATTCAAATTTTTTTGGTATTTTGATTTTACGAAGCTTCAGCTCCTCCGCAATCCTTTCCTTTTCAAATTCAAATCGCTCCCTATCCAACACAAGGCGGTCTGCTAATACG
>NW_027113394.1:9395-11352 GCF_000696795.3 Halyomorpha halys
TTATTTGCCGAAGTATCTATTGCAATTGAACATAAATTCACAGTAAGTAACAAACCAGTTTTGTACAAAAATTAATTTCAATTACTAATAGCAATAAAATTTAATTTTATTTAATTAGCAATTGTGATTAAAGCAGTCGAAATTACTGATCTAAAATTGATTTTAATTTAATTTCCTAGTTCTAAATAACATTAATCCGAAAATATTATGCAATTGTAAATGCAATTACTTTGTGCTCTTCTTTGGAACAACCATATTGTTTTTATGTGCAAATCATATCGACCATTTTTGTTTCACTAACTAAAAGCTGTTTTTATATTTGATAGGAAAAAACGCTAAGTGGAGTTCATGTTGTCAAATAATTGAAACAAATTATGGATAAATTTTATAAAACAAAACTTCACAAAAATATTATTTGGGTTCTTGTTTCATTTCTGGGTTCAATTATCACAACAATCCGATTCATTATATTACGATTAAAATTAGCTATATATATGTGTTTTATTATATTTATTATTTATTTAGATATATTTAGTATTTATCGCATTCCAATATCAATTAGATTATAGTATCTTTCTTTTTTTTTTTTTTTTAAGGCAATTCACAGCGAAGGTGATGTTTTCCTAGTTAACTAGAGGTTACCAACCTATTTTAACCATATTGGGGTGTCAAGTTTTCTACTTTGTGGGAATGCCACTTTATGAAAAAAGTCAACACTCCAGGCCGGATTCGAATCGGTGCCGCCCGCAAATCTCAGAATGATAGACCTAAGCCTAACTACCTGAGCTATTCACGGCCCTTTTTTTTGTATGGTGCCCTTTAGTTTGAATGCTCTTTTCTTTTTGGTATTCTTTGTATTAGATAACATGTTACATATTGTATAAATTATTTATGTAATATAATATTATATTGATTATATATTTGACATTGTTTTCAATTAATCAGAACGTCCCTACTCTTTCCAATAATCCACTGTCGTTAGCTACTTGTTCTTAACTACCTTAATTGAACCCTGCAACTAACCTAATAATGCTACAAGGCAATTCAAGACAATATTTCACTAGTGTGCATATATCATTTCCCTGTAATATTTATGTAGGTATTAAATAAATATAATAATAAAGGATGTTACGAAAAAAAAATAACATACTAATTACGAATTCAATAGCTCGGTATGATAAATTTATTAATTTAAATTTGTATCATTATTATTCACTTTATAAGTTCTTTCTTTTTTTTTTTTATACTTTACTTTATTTTCCGTTTAGTATTTCGTATTTAGTTTTATAATTTTATAAATAATATTGAATTTATAAATCTTAATAGCCTCCACAATGTCCTAATAATCAAAAAGTATCATGACTAACTGGTATTTCATTTATGTTTATAATTTCTGTGTTTTAGGTACCTACTGATAGTTGTTATCTGGTCAGACCATATTGGATGTACTCTGAATAAATAAATAAATAAAATAAAAATACAAACAAAAAAAAACAGTAAAAAGCCCAGAATCGGTATTGTAGTAGTTCCAAACACTATATTACCATACATTTCTGAATTAATTTAGTGAGGTTTTTAAGAACGAGATCATTAAAAACTAAATATTTATGTTTGATTTCTTATTTTTCTTATGTACGATACTATGTATAGCTGACTTTCAGTTGAAATTATCAAATCATGTGTGGGAAATATTAATTTATAACAGGCACTTTTTAGGTAATATAATTGTCTGAATTAGTAGTCACAGCGTAGAAGAAAAAAAAAACATATAAAATTAAAACAAAGATTTAATAAATGACAAAAAAAAATTTTAATTCGAGATTTTAGCAACATTTTTTTAAACCAACCTTTTTGTTGAAAAATTATTATATAAATATTATAAAGTTTCGAAGATCCTATAATATTTAAATATTTTCTAAAACTATCTATCCGACAATCACATAATTCATTAAATACA
>NW_027113394.1:12623-13353 GCF_000696795.3 Halyomorpha halys
ATGGTTATTTGCCTCATTGGCGAGCTGAAAAGAAAATGTTCTTGGCAATAAAAGGGAATGAAAAGAAGGTGGCAGTAGTATCGGTGTTTAGCGGTGGAGTGGAGGCGACCCGGGGCAAATAAGGCTGTAATTGTGGAGGATTAACGAGAGAGAGCGTAAGTGTAGAGGAGGTGGGGTCGATTATACTTGTTAATGTCTGAAGGGTTAGATAAGATTAGCTCTAAGGGGTGGGGGTTATAGGCTGTCGTCACCTCTTTAGCCTGAGGAGTGGGGGTCAATTAGGAGCTGGCCCCGCCCCCAGTGGGCGTGGCTCTGGAGGGGCGTGGCCGGGCCGGCGGCATGGTGGCGGCAGTCGCTGTGATGATCAACAAGGAACAACCAGAGGACGAGGACCCGCTGCTGGACGTGGGCTCCCCAGTCGACCTCTCGAGACTCCCCAGGCTGCCCCCTGGCTACCCCTCGCCCGAGGAGGGCAGCCAGTCCCCGCCGGCCCGAAGCCTGCCCTTCTCTGTCGACAACATCCTCGACCCCAACAAGTTCACTGGTGCCAAGTTAACGCACTGGAGGCCGCACGAGATCACGCGTTCCAGCGAGTCCCTCAACTACATAGGTATGGAATTTTCCTATATTACTATAATTTAAAATATCTTGAATATTATCGAGTAATTATAGGGGTTGGCCGAAACGTAGTCAAGAAACTTTTGTTTTGGACTGAGTTCATTAGAAAAAC
>NW_027113394.1:15373-16348 GCF_000696795.3 Halyomorpha halys
ATTTATTTAAAGTTTTCTTTGTCTTTATAAATATTAGTCACATAGATATAGTAAAAGCCCTAAATCCTTAATTAGGGCTGAAAATATTTGTATTACCAGAATGGAAGAAAAGATTTTCAAACCCGGTTTTAGTTACCGTATAACCTCAATGGTTAAACCTGTTTAAATTGTTCACTTTATTGGAGATTGTATGAAAAAAAAAATGTTTCCATATAAGAAGCTTTATCCCTATTAAATAAAATAATACAATAATATTAATGAAAGTTTATAAGGAATAAATACCGAAAATTGTATGTGAATATTATATTCTATCTTATATTTATAAACAAGGGTTTTAGGTATCATATTGCTCATTTACCCCAGAATTACAAATATATAAATTAAATGATGACAAAATAAGAAAGAGAAGATAAAAAAAAAGTTAAACTTAGAGTAAAATAACATCTTAAATACAATCAATTACTATGGAGTCTTATTTCTACATACACGCTATAAAATAATTAGTATGATCTTCAGAAATCACAACACAAAATTATCGGAGTTAATCAATGTCGTTTTAGATGGAACTATTTAAAAAATATTTTCTTATAGCAAATACTAGAAAATAGTATATCTATGATTAAGTTATCAGTTTTAATTTGAGTTCATAAAATTTTAAGATTTAATTTACCGTCAAGATTCATAAAATATTTAGATAGAGCGGGGAATAATTGAAGGAAATTCGTTAATCTAGATAAGAATTTATGTGCCTCAAAATTTTGATTAAGATAGTGTAAGGATTAGATCAGGAGATTTCAGGCTTCATTTAGTCCTGGAATTCGTACTTTAAGTACCGAGCCGAGAAGGGTTTAAGGGTTAGAATACATGCTCGGGTTCACTGATGAGATTGTACTGTAAGCGAAAGATGAAGAAATCATTTTGTAAATAAGGTGTATTCAATAAATTCCATAATAAATTATGTTTAGAAATAAACAG
>NW_027113394.1:23029-24799 GCF_000696795.3 Halyomorpha halys
TTTTTTTTTTTTTTTTATTATTATTACATTTTAGGAGAATCTTTAGAGAATTCACCTAAAATGTATGACTAATAACAAGTTTTATTCATTAAATGACATTAATATTATTAAATATTAGCAAGAATGACAATAAAGGAGAAAATTATATGTTATATATAGGTTCTTGTTATCAACAGCCTGAAGATGGGGGAAATCTCCCGAAACGTTTCTGATGATACGAAATAAACTATTGTATTTTAATAAGGAAGAATGGTGTCATTCAATAAATCCAGTTCAATTCCATAAGACTCTTCCAGTAAAAAGATTATTAAGTTTAGAACTTTTTTGTTTATTTATGTTATTTTTGCTGACCGCACCCACCGAACATCTCCAATTAAAAAATAAAAAAGGTTTCTCCCTTTTACTTTTGACAAAACAATTAACTTACGATATGAGACACTCGGAGATTTAATTTTTTTTTTTAATAAAATGAAAATCAAAAACAATAAATTAAAATTTAGCAAAAGGATTTATAATTGATTAAGTAAAAACCCAGGATAATAGCCATTTTAAAAATCTGTAGACTAATTGTATAAATTATTACGAACCAGGCTTAAAATAGGTCGCTAAAAACACCCGCCCCCTTAGTTTTCAAGATAATGCCGTCAAAATGGAATTTAATCGAGTCTAAATAGCGTTTAGTGAAGTTAACTAAGAGCGACTCCCCCCCCCCCTCAGGATATTATCCTTCCATAAAGAGTTAAAGCAATTAAAGGCTTAGCATGTTAATGAACTAGCTGCAAAGTTCACTCCTTGGGCCCCCCCAAACTTAAACAGATTTTACAAGAATCCGGCCCCCCCTCCCTAATTAGCAAACTTATCAGTCGGTTCATTAAGCCCCACGGTCGATTATAGCGAATGATTACCTTCTGGTATTTGGGAAAATTTTGTATCTTCCTATCACAGGATCAGAGGAAAATCCTTATCTGTGTAAATTTGAAAATCTATAAAAAAACTATATTAAAAAATATTCGTTAATTCTCAACTTATTATTATAGCATTCTTACATTTATTGTTGATAAGGAGGGTTATAAGATTATATTAGAAAATGGAGATGAAATAATATGTAATAATTAACTAAGAAAAAGGTTGATAAACTAAAATATAATCTGCCAAAGGCAGAAAAGTCTCCCATTTTCGGACATCATTGCAGCTGTGATATTTAAAATTAACAATATTTAACATTAATTAATAATTTAATATTTAATCAAAATTAATAATCTATAATAGCAAGTTATCCTTGCGAATGACCAAAAGGGGCAAAATGTAAGAATGGAATAATAAAAAAATTGAGACTTAATAGATAGTTAGAGAGATAAACGCTGTATTAAAAATGTGCCCAAGTTCATTGGACTGCATTATATAAAGCACAATATAACTACTGAAGCACAATTATTTATAATTCTATTAATAAAAATAATCACAGCATATTTTTTTTTTTTTTTAAATATCGAATTATAAAAATGTCTACATTCTGTAAAAGAATTATAACTGATTTATTTTTTTTCCTTTTTATTATTTATTATTTCTTCCCTTACACATTTTTCTCAGCTTCTTATCGTTCTTTAAGTATGTTGAATTTTTCTAATGTTTCAATGCTATAAACTTTTCTCTCTCCTTTTTTTTTCCATAACTCAAAACAAATAAATTTAAGTTAAATTATAAAAGAATATATATAGGTCATTATAAATACAGTAAAAAAATATATAAATATACATAATACCCAATATG
>NW_027113394.1:24849-25551 GCF_000696795.3 Halyomorpha halys
AAAAAAACTGGAAATTCGAATCAAGCAACATGCAACCAATTATAGAAATGTTAAAAATATAAATTAGACAGCTCTGGCCTACCACAGGATAAAATTGAATCATGAATTCAACTTTGAAAACCCTAAAATAATAGATACAACACAAAATAAAAAAATCAGAAGATTTCTGGAAGCCGTACATATAACAAAAACATACAAAACTGACACTCAACACTTAAATACACATTACGTCGACATTATAAATAGACTCAAAATATAAACGTAAAAATAAGAAGAAATAATCGGGTTTAGAAAAAATCACTAATTTTAATTTAAAATACAAAGTAAGTCATATAAATAGGGAGAGTAACCAAATAGCACACTGGACATGAGATAAGGTCCAAAGAGGTAGAAAGAAATATAAAACTATGATTTTGCTAAAGGGGGTGGGGGAGAATGCACCAATAAGTAATGATAAAAAAGTGAGAACAGTGTAAGCATGTAGACATGACATGATTTCCTTTATGAAATTCAAATTTTTGACTGATTATGAGGTGAATATAATTGTATGAATCATAATATATATAGATGAAGATTGTTATTATGGTGGATTGCTGTTGTCAACAACGGTTCAATTTAATAAAAACATGCATAACATACTAACAATTATTTTAATTATTTATTAAATAAATAAAAAATTTGTATCCTTTTTTTGTATCAACA
>NW_027113394.1:25601-26571 GCF_000696795.3 Halyomorpha halys
TGTGAAAAAGTATACATTGGTGAAACATCTAAAAAAACTGGAAATTCGAATCAAGCAACATGCAACCAATTATAGAAATGTTAAAAATATAAATTGCACAGCTCTGGCCTACCACAGCATAAAATTGAACCATGAATTCAACTTTGAAAACCCTAAAATAATAGATACAACACAAAATAAAAAAATCAGAAGATTTCTGGAAGCCGTACATATAACATAAACGTACAAAACTGACACTCAACACTTAAATACACATTACGTCGACATTATAAATAGACTCAAAATATAAACATAAAAATAAGAAGAAATAAACGGGTTTAGAAAAAATCACTAATTTTAATTTAAAATACAAAGTAGGTCATATAAATAGGGAGGTAACCAAACAACACACTGGACATGAGATAAGGTCCAAAGAGGTAGCAAGAAATATTTAGCATTGGTTGTGCTGAAGAGAGGGGAAGAATGCACCAATAAGTAATGATAAAAAAGTGAGAACAGTGTAAGCATGTAGACATGACATGATTTCCTTTATGAAATTGAAATTTTTGACTGATCATGAGGTGAATATAATTCTATGAATTATAATATATATAGATCAAGATTGTTATTATGGTGGATTGCTGTTGTTTGTAGGTTACTAAAGTACATGAATATGGGACAATATTCCCGAAACGTTGTGCTACAATATGTTAATTTGAAATAAATTACATTCAAATTGGAAGATTTTTAACCTCAAAAATTTTTTATTGAATTGACTTACCGGACTTCCTAAAGAGAAAATCCAGTATACTTTAAGAGATTTCATATCACTAACACTGATTTCTGTAATTGCGACGGACAAACTCCACAAACGTTCAATCACTTTTTGACTGCACCCTGTACGATCAACAAAGGTTCAATTTAATAAAAACATGCATAACATATTAACAATTATTTTAATTATTTATTAAATAAATAAAAAATTTGTATC
>NW_027113394.1:27966-28360 GCF_000696795.3 Halyomorpha halys
CCTGTATCATATCATTATGTCATTATGATCAAATTTACTGGTTGTATTTTTTTATACAGTTGTAAATATCAATAAATAAATAAAAAAAAAAAAAATCTTATTTTAACTTATTTTATTTGAAATTTGACAGTTTGAACTTTTAAAACATTACAAATTTTAAAAAAAATTGTTTTTTACATCTCCTATAATATTAAGTGTTAAATTAATTACTTAAAACTATAACATTGCTTATTAGTCAGTAACTCAAATAAACAAAAAAAAATATTAATCAGTGAAAAGTCTTTATAGAAATAAGAAATACTTTTCGTTTGGATTTATTTTAAAAAATGAGTTTACGGAAAAAATTTGAATTATATATATTTATAATATTAATTTATTTAGTTTTACAGAATCA
>NW_027113394.1:28410-28984 GCF_000696795.3 Halyomorpha halys
TATGGTGTGTACAAGTAGAATATCTTAATGAGTATTGAACGGAAGACTAAAACGGTGTAATTTTGAAAATCTGGTAAATGTTCGGATTACAGAAAGTATTAGGAAAAATGATGTTAAAAAAATACAAGTGTACGTTAATATTTTTATTTATTTAATCTTTCTTTCTTTTTTCGTTTTCCTCGAAGAATGATGTCGAAATCGGATAAAAATAAATCCCAACAAATCACATTTACTTTTCGTCGTAAACCTGCCGACTGCCCTACAGTATATTTTAATAATGTGGCTCTTACCCCTGTAGAACGGATTCGTTCTCTTGGGCTACACCTTGATAAACGACTAACCTGGAATCCTCACACAAGACTGAAAAGACAGCAAACTGCACGCAGATTCAGACTATTACAGCACTTACTAGACAAACGGTCTAAACTTCCAACTCATTACAAAAGACTGATCTACATGGCAATAACGCCCATCTGGAAATACGGAGTTGAGCTTTGCGGCTCCACTAAACCTTCGAATTCCTCTCGTATCCAATCTTTACAATCCAAAATCCTTCGTAAAATCCTCAATGCTC
>NW_027113394.1:29034-29750 GCF_000696795.3 Halyomorpha halys
ATGGAATAGGATGCAAGGTTTGAGTGGTTAGGGAGTTTATAATGGAAGGTGATATCACCATAACACATGAATTGCATTATAGCTTATTACCTAATATATATAGCTGAGTTTGGTGATTCATGCCGTGGTGTGTGTAATGTTGTTGTCATCTTGTTCGTAAGGGATGGCGTCCAGGTCTCATAGCCCTTCTTAGGACTTCGTCTGGTCAAAGTGCATCTTGCCCTCTCTTCGGTCTACTTACTTCAGTGTTCCGTGTTCTCTTTACTTCTCCCCTCACTTGTTCCAAAAATGGGCGTCGCCTTTTGGAAATCTTATTTCCTCATTGGCTATTACTAGCCACGCCCAAGAAGAATAAGTTACAAGGGGCTGTCACTAAAGTGTTCAATATAAATGTTGACCTGCCTACCTACAAAGCCAGCAGGCAATACCTGTTTTAAATATATTTGCTCGGAAAAGGTCCGTGCCCTTTGTTGACAGGTATCATATCTGGCACAGGTATGGCAAGACATATGGCAAAGACTTTTATAACATTAATATTTGTTAATATCTAAATACATATCAGTATAAATATATAAAAGCTATTCCCGGTTATAATAAAGACGTATTTATTTATTTTTTTAAATTTATTTAATGTAATTTACAACTGTACAAAATAATACAGTAAGTAAATATGTTGTATGTTTCATATACACTTGAAAATCTTGGGAAGGAACCAC
>NW_027113394.1:29800-31064 GCF_000696795.3 Halyomorpha halys
ATATATATTTATAATATTAATTTATTTAGTTTTACAGAATCAAATGATTTATACAGATATTATGTATTTATAATTCTAATAAAATATGATACAAAATGAACATTTCTAGAGCACTTTGATTACCCGATATCAAAACTTTAAAAATTCCCACTTTAGATTTTCATGGTGATTATAATAACTTGCTTTTAGATAGGGAAGTTAAAATGTCATTTAATCATGTATACTTTTATTTTAAGACAAAAAAATAATTGTTTACGCCTGTTCGGATTACTGGGGTGTTCGGATTAACGTGAATACACTGCATATTCTTTCATAATCGAAGGAAGCCTACTTAATCATACGGAATTCCTTTTTATTCGATACCTTATATGACACATGTCGTATATATTAAATTTAAAATGCAATCTTTCAATATTTGTAATACTGAGCAAAAAATGCGACAATAAGGGCAGAACTTGTTTTTGCAGTCTTTAACTTAGACCAAAAAAAACATCTGAAAATCTGGCTGTACCTAGAAGTAAGTGGAAATTGATTTCTGTCAACAGATTATAATGTGTATATAAAATACGATGGTAGAATGTTTAGCAATCTCTGAGGCTCCGTGGTCATAATATTGCATATTTTCGAAATGACCACAGTATATTTTGAGGTTTATTGCCAATAACTTCTGTATTTCATTGAATAGCTTAAATCAACAATGAGGTGTAGATAGTTGACTGTAGATTACTGATTGGAGAAGAACACTAGAGTAGAAAACTTTTGTTCTTGTCGGGGGGTGCGGTCAGTAAAGAAACAACATAAATAAACAAAAAAAAATTTATTCATGCCGACGTTTCCACCTGAGTTTCAAGTCTTCATCAGGGCTAAGAAGATAGAACAAAAGAGATAACAATAACATTTAGAGAAACATAAAATTGAATAGAAATAGTATAAAAAACAAGTTTGGAATTATACAAAATATTGAATTGAATCATAAATAATAAAAAATTGGTAATTAATAATTGAACAATACAAAAAATTATTGGTTGATAATCATGGAATTAGAAAGTAGCTGAGTGAAAACTGTGAAAGATGAAATATAATATCATGTAGGTAAGAAGATAGATTCAATATTTATTTTTTCAGTTTTTTAGACACTACTTACATACCTTATATTAGGGTTATTCATACTTATATTAGGGGTATTCATGATGTTGTGTTAAATGTTAAATGTTTTACCATGTTAAATGTTATAAGTATAAGATTGTGAGCAGCCCTATTTGAA
>NW_027113395.1:0-1120 GCF_000696795.3 Halyomorpha halys
GAGAGAGAGAGAGAGAGAGAGAGAGAGAGAGAGAGAGAGAGAGAGAGAGAGAGAGAGAGAGAGAGCGCAAAACAAAAAGGAAATTAAGTGCAGAAAAAAAAGGAAAAACTCTAGACTGAATAGTAAGATGAAATTAATCGGTCCCGGCTTTCGGCACTACTTATGCGTTGTCGGAAGAGAAATCCTAAAAAAAACTAAGAAATCGGGCAGAGTAACAATACACAACACTACTGAAATAACACTGTTTTATTCTTTCTCTTAATGCGTCTTGTGTACACTTTGGCTGTTTATTTACATGGGTAGGGAGTATTAAGGCGGACAATACGCCTTGTCGTATAATATATAACTTATATATATATATATACAAAGAAATTAAATCCCCATTAGTTACAACAAAGTTAGATAATAGAGTGAAGGGCTAGAGGCAGACTAAAAATCAAAGTTCAAAACAATAACAATGTTACAAATTTCTTGAAAACTTTTTACATCGTTACTCGAAACCACAGGTTAATACCATTCCAAAAACATTTATCACTTGTATTTATTTTTTTAAATTCAATTCTTCATATGATAATTAATGCATTGCTTTACATCAAATTTGTCAGTTTTAAATTATAAATTAAATAAATATTGGCATACTTATTCCTTTATATGTTCTGTGCGAAAAAAATCAAGCATTAAATTGTATGCAACATAGATCAATATTTTTATTTTTAATGATCCCGATACATCAAGCTTATAGGTACTATAAATGCATAAATTTCATGTATTGAAAACAAATGTAGTTTGAAGTTATTTAACCGCCATGAAAGAACTTATGAAGAGAACGGAAAAGTAAGATCCTTGTCAATTTCTCTTAAATTTGTCAGATAAAGCCTTCTAGCATTCCTCTCAATATAACTCTGCCCCTACGATTTTTCTCACTTTTCCGATAACACATTTATCATATTGCGGTTAGACATGAAACAATTGGAAAATTGTTTCAGCAACATTTATTCCCTTGACCCCAATACTGCGGGTTCTATAGATTTATATCCTATAGGCAATGCTACACTTTTGAATTCATAATAAATACATACACGCTCACACATTATATATATATAGGCACCGGAGGGAGGGA
>NW_027113396.1:0-486 GCF_000696795.3 Halyomorpha halys
GGCGATGTTTATTGAACATCAATGTTGCTATTCTGCTGTACACTTCCTTGTCTACGGCAGCTGTGTCGCTAACCATTGTGCCCAGATATGAGGCACAAAATAAATGAAAATCACTCGCTAATTTTTTGCAGTGTTGTTAATAAACAAGTCATAAACAAAGTGTTGGGAACATCACTACAGCAAACAACACTTTCCTGATATTAAAAAAAAGTGGGTGTTTTTCTGCTACTTTCACGAACTTTAAATTTATTAAATTATTTCTGGGCAGTCCTTACACTGGATAGAACCTTCATAATAAACTTATTGGTCCAGTAGTGAGTCATAGCTATTCCCATGCATGCTATTATGCGCACGGAATTATGGACTGACCTGATAATATTGTTCTTAATTTCCACTTCCCTTTTACAGATCTCGCCATCGTTATCCAAAACATATGTTATAAATTTCATCCACAAATATGATGAATAGAAGAGGACTCAGACTGTC
>NW_027113396.1:3943-4421 GCF_000696795.3 Halyomorpha halys
ATAATGATTCATAAAATTCTAATTAATTTTTTAAAAAGGTTCAAAATCATTCAGTGATATAATATTGTTCTTAGCTGTATATACCTGAACAAAGGGAAAGGTCATTTCTGCAGCCATTTTGATGATGCCCTATTCCTTAGTAGTAGTAGCAGTATTTCATATAACGTGAATAATTCATAACAATGAAAATATTGAAGAGTGAATATCTCCTGAACAAAGCGTTTGAGGACATACCGTCAAAGGAAGAAATGTTTTCCTTGTTTAGAAGTCCTTAGTTCGTATTTTCAGTTTTGCCGTTTAACCCTTAATCACCGTCTATATGTAATTACAATTTAATATCAACATTTTATTTTATTTTATTTATTTATTGATATATATAACTGTATAAAAATACAACCAGTAAATTTGATCATAATGACATAATGATATGATACAGGATGTAGAGAAACTACCCAGTAGTAGAACTCTAAAAACAGTT
>NW_027113396.1:8010-8272 GCF_000696795.3 Halyomorpha halys
CTTTCATGTCTGGGTAGCGTACATTTACATCTTGCTTAAGCACCATAGCTAGAATATTCAGGCTCGTCCAGGGAATAACAAAGAAGTTTGTAAGTCTCGTACGGATGTGCATGACGGAAAAGTAATAAGTTGACAATATATAATATTAAAAGTAGAAAAACAAAAAAAAAAAAAAAAGGAAGAAAACTTACTAGTAGATGGACCTGATTGGAAAGTTTCGTTCACCATTTCTTCTTTAATAGATATGTCAAAGTCAATTTTA
>NW_027113397.1:0-1079 GCF_000696795.3 Halyomorpha halys
CTTCCCAAGATTTTCAAGTGTATATGAAACATACAACATATTTACTTATTGTATTATTTTGTACAGTTGTAAATTGCATTAAATAAATAAATAAAAAAAAGTAACCTAATACCTACCAATAGATTAGTTAAGAGGCACTATTTCTCTTGGGAGTTCTCCAAGGGCTATTCACCAAGACCCGAGGTTTTGTAGCATTGCAATTTTTAAAGGTAACAGTATATATCGATAAAACACAGAATTCGATAGTGCACATCCTAAATAGACACCAAAAATATGCTCTATTATTATTTTGATAATTATAATCATAATCAACTCTGTTATATTCGAATCATTCCAATAAAAATACAGTTTTGCTTTTAATTGGCGATATCCATAAGATTCATTTTTCAGAATACGGTGTAATCTCGGTAATTTGAACATCGGTACTCCGAACACTCCCGTAGTCAGAACTGGCGAATAAATAAAAGTTACTTTGTTCAGAAAAATCTTCAGGCAATAACATTTTTGTTTTCAAGTAAAAGTGAAAATGTGCAAAGTACATTTTTAACTTTACTTACCAATTTATTGGAAAGTTATTGTAATCACCTTAAAAATTGAAAGTAGACATTTTTTCAGTTTCTATATTGGGAAATCTAATTCCTACAGAGTTGTTCAAAATATAGAATTAGAAATACATAATACCTATTGCATAATTCATTTAATTCTGTAAAACTAATTTAATTGATAGTAGAAATATGTATAATACAAATGTTGTTAGTACACTAATTTTTTTTACAATGTTATAAATATTTTTTTTTATTTACACTATTTTTTCACTTATATATGAATAATCCTATAGTTTTTTACAGATAAATCATCAATCATTATTGCGGATGTGAAAGGATACAAGTTTTTAAAAATTGTATGCAACTTTAATAAATTACCATCAAAATATTTTAAAAAATAATAATAAAATAGTTATGTAAATTCTTATTGTTAATTGTTTTCACCATTTTTCCTAATCATAGGATAAAGTAATCAAAATTTTTCAGTAATCTGAACATTAATCTGCAGCAATTACCTATATTGCACTGTAATAA
>NW_027113398.1:0-4966 GCF_000696795.3 Halyomorpha halys
GATATCTGGTTCGGGCTAGATCGGTTACATAGGGAACATTAAGGTCTTTATGTATGATTTTATTTGTAACAAAGTAAGGAGCATTGAGGACTTTATGAAGAATTTTGGATTGTAAGGATTGAATACGAGATCAATTCGAAGGTTTAGTGGAGCTCCAAAGCTCAACTCCATATGTCCAGATTGGCCTTATTACAGTCATGTAGATGATGACTACATAGATGTAGTAATCTTATCACAGTCTCTTGTAATGTGCTGGAAGTTTAGACCGTTTGTCTAGTAAGTGCTGTAATAGTGGAAATCGACGTGCAGTTTCCTGTCTTTTCAGTCTGGTGTGAGGATTTCAGGTTAATCGCTTGTCCAAATGTAGTCCAAGGTAGCGAATCTGTTCGACAGGGGTAAGAGTAACATCATTAAATGAAATTGTAGGGCAGTCAGTAGGTTTACGACGAAGGGTAAAGGTGATTTGATGGGATTTGTTTCCAAGTTCTTAAAATCAAAAAACCTACCTATATCCTAAATCTCCTCACTCTTCGTTCATCCATTCACTCATTAAACACCAGATCCCAAACGAATGATTTATGTATGCCCTCCTATAGAACCGCCTTCTTTAGCAAATCCTTCGTCATACGTGCAACCTCCTTCTGGGATTTTCTTCCCATCTCCATTCGCCAGTTCTCATCCATTCTTTCCTTTAAACAACACCTATTCCTCCATTTATTGTGTAACCAAACCTCCACATCATTGTAATCAAATAAATAGGCATACATTGATTAACATTATAAACAGTAGTAAAGCCAATATAGCAATGTAGTTTCATTCTACTCTCGGAAAATTTGTAAATACTTGCTAGACAAAACTCTTCCTATATGAACCATGTATTTATTCTTAGGGGACATATATCCCAGAATAAAATTATTTTTTCATTTCATATTTGAGGATTTTCAGGAGCAATCAATATAATTGTCTTCATGACTGATCTTAAAGATCCAAAAATTGTATATATAGTATAAATGAGTTCTAATGACCTTGATTATAGCAGCAAGAATAATCATTCTTCAATAAGTAAATAGCAAAGATCTTTATTAGTTTAATGAATAGTTAATTAATTGCATTACTTTAATGGACAAATCCACGGTGCTTACGTTAAAAAATTTATATAAAGAGCGGCCAATTAGGAATATATACATGGTGTGTAAATGCATATAAAAAATAGATTTTTTTTTTCATTTATGAACAATATAGTTAATCCATAATATATTAAATTGTGTATTTAGTTTTCACCTCCACTTAAAATTAAATAGCTAAAACGTGGGAGCAATACATATTTCTAATTTTATTTTTGAGATGGAAAGGGTTGGTGAATTGGCTGTAAAGCTCCAAGGTATATTCCCTAATTGGTTATAACGTTGGTTGGTCCCTGAAAATATTCATGGAAGATCCTATGAAATTTTAAAAGCCTGACCGCCATCTGATATAATACAATTTGTGACAGATCGCTTTGCAATTCAAATATTATTCATCGAAATGGATATTATACGTCTCTCTATCAGCACCCTCTTCACTTACTATCCGCTGTATCGTTATCGCTCATAAAAATAATCCATATTAATAAATGTATTTTACAAATAAATGCACTATTGAATATATACATATATAAAATTAGAAATTACAAAATCTTTTATTTAAAGATTTTAAAGTAAATAAGGTATGAAAAAATGATTGAACAATTATGTGTTAATAAAATTGTTAATCGCTTCATTATGTTTTAATATAAAGAACCTGTTATGATTTTTTTACACAAGATTTAGGAGTAGTATTCAAAATCTTTGAATTCATATTACAAAAATCAAAATCTCTTACATTAGGTTATCTATCTTTTTATCCCCCCATCACTTAAATTACAAAGAATATTTCACTAACATTTACAGAAACTTTCCTTTATAAGCAATGACATTAATACCATCTTTCATTCAAATAATTTCTCAAAATAAAAAAAATTAATTGCCAAGCTTTTTGTTAAACTTTATATTAAAGTTGTTTTGTTAAATATAATTCGTTATGTTAATTTTTTTCGTTAATTCAATTTTCTATAATAAGTAGCGGTAGCGCGGTAGCACCGAGGTAAGGCGCAATGGAACTAACTCCAAGGACCCGAGTTGGAATCCGGCTGGGGAGAAAATTATTTTCTGTTAAACTGTAGCCGTTAGTCGACCATGTGGGTTCTGGAACCCTCCTGAGGTCCACCCAGTCTCCTAAATTGAGTACCCTTAGTTGGGTAAAAATCTGGCGGTCGAGCGTGATTCTGATCGAGCGTGTTACAAATCACCTACTTGCACAACCGTTGGTCTAGTAAGAGTATTTCCTTACAAAGCACTGAATCCCTGACCCTTCGTGGGCTATAGCGGTACAGATCTTTTTTTAATAGCAACATACACATATCGTTTAAATGTTTAAGACGTCTACCAATAGAAAGGGCCAAAACTGATAAAGTATTACTTTGTAGGTACCTAGAATTATTTCAAGAATAAAGTGTTTACCGGATTTAAAAAATAAACAACTAAATTTAAAAAACAAGAAAAAATAAATCAGAATAAATTTTAAAAAGAATGCTTCTTATATTTTCTCTAATTTTATATTTATACAATAATTTATACAATAAGAGAGGAATATTCTACAATAAAAGTAAATAATACATCTCTCCAGTTTTTTTTTAAATTTAAAATTCTACATGTACAAAATATTCCCTTTATTTAAAAAACATTTTCAATAAATGTTCAATCTGATGTAAATCAGATGCTCTCATAATAATTTCTTACCTAGCAATAATTTTCCTAAAATTTTTGGTATATATATTTTTTAACTTACTGAAAAGTTTGTACATAGGAGAATACAATATTGAATCGACACAATTCGGAGGCCGAAATTTAGTAATTAATTCTGTTAAAAGCTGACCATGAGGAATGCTAAAGTGTTCAATTATCCGGCCTAGATGGACCTATCTTATCCGCCAGCAACAATCTGTTGAATATTCAACATTTCGTAGCGGGATTCTCTGTTCTGTCAGTAAGTCGAATGTTGTTCCATCTATCCCTCGGTTAAGAGCATTTTTGTAAAAGGAATATTTAACTAATAATGAACTTTAAAATTATATTTAAAAAATAATAAATAAGAATACTTTTATACAATGTGTAGACACAGTTATTTTACAGTCAATAGCCAATAAATAATTTCCGCAATAATAATAAAATCTATCATACTTAAAGATGCCTATTAAAACTCAAATTGAAGATACATACATGTTCATATATATCATAAAGTAATTTCTTATGAATATTTTTTCTGCAGTTTCCATAATATTTCCAAAAATAAATTCAGAAAATGTGTATTCTCTTACCCAAAAAAAAAATTGTTTTTTGTGAAACTATACTTCGGAATATATTGAACATAAATAGCTCTGTGATGGTTTAAATTTCAACAAATTTATACTACTTTAACATAATTTTTTCTTGTGGTAAGTAGCTTTAAAAATATTGAGCCCTCCCTAAAAAAACTTTTAGAATTTTTCGGCCAATATTTTGTTATCTACTCCTATTTTTAAATTTCCACATGAAATTTTGAATAAATTAGTACAAAAAAATGGATTAAAAAAAAAATCAAAATGGCGCCCAAACAACGTATTTAACACATGGAGACTTTTCTTGAATTTAAGGATGTAAAAAAAAATATGCCAAAAATGAACAAAAAAATTTAAACCCGTCATTGTAGAAATCAGTTCACCTAACACCTATTTTTCCTTGTATCTACTAATAGATAAGAATGCAACATAACAAACATTGGTTACATATGCCGATATTTGGCACTAAAGTTGAAAATCTGATGGAACAGATTATCTCTGTAAACACCAATCAAATACCGTCATGTACAACAAAGCCTCTTATCATTAGTTAATTAGGGTGTAAATGAAACCTAATACAGATTGTTTACCTCATTGCGATTACGAATTTGTACTGAATGTAAATTTTTTGCGATTAAAAGAAGCTGAGCAACCATGAAAATTGATGTTAAATTCATGTGGGGAAATCAAAGCGTTTGATAAAAAAAACATATATATAATAAACAATAATCTAAATTCCCTAAATAATTGAAATAAGAAATAAACAGTGACTAGATTTACTATAATAGTGGCTAGATGTACTATATCAGTGATTAGCTGTACTATAAGAGTCACAGAATGTCCTATAAAAGTGACTAGATGTACAACAGTCACTGGATATACTATAACAGTGACTAGATATACTGCAAAAATCAAGCTAAAATTTTTATAAACATAATACTGTTTTAAATATAGCGAATCTATCTCGGAAAATTGTAATGAGAACTATTCTCAAGCACATGATATATTCGTTTAAGTAAATCTACACTAATAATATATTTTCTAAATTGTTTACTCTATTACTATTTAATACACACATACATTTAGTTAAAATAATATTATCTTTACTTACAATTAATTATCAACTATTCTTAGGAACTCCTGCTCACCTAAAAAAAAAAAAAAAAAAAAAAAAAAAAAAAAAAAAAAAAAAAAAAAAAAATCAATGTCTAATAAAATAAGATATAATAAAAAATAAATATATTAGTTGTAGTTTTTTTGTTTTTTTTTTAAGTTCGAAAGTTTTCCAAATTTTATAACACGCAAAGAGTGAATTATAACTTCCTTCATTAGTCCCTCACAAATTTCTTTGACGTTTTGGTTTATTTCCCCACTTTATACTCCACATTGTACTCCATTTGGTCAAACAAATATTTTTATTTAAATAATATAATAATCTAATAATATATATATATTTTTTAAATATTTATTTATTACTATTTACAACTGTACATTATAATACATTCAGTAAATCTGATCTAAGTTAAATTGGAGTGTTACAGGCGTGTAGAGAAACTACCCTTTGGTAGCACT
>NW_027113399.1:0-470 GCF_000696795.3 Halyomorpha halys
ATTGTTGCTTATAATCCATATTGGTATTACAACAATACAAAATATCGAAATAAGTATGAATATATCAAAAGAAAATATCGATATTCCTATTTTAATATGGCTAAATGATATATTAGTCATTTTGAACAAAACATCGATATTTCGATAAAATAATATCAGAATATTGTTGCAAATACTTTCATATCGATATTGCAACTGTTTAAAATATCGAAAAAAATATGTAATTATCAAAATAAAATATCGATATTCCTGTTTTAAAATCTCTATACAATTTACTAGTCATTTGCAACAAAATATCGATATTTCGATAATGTAATTATTAGAATAGTAAGAATTTAGAAATTGGAATATTGTTGATTATATTCCATATCGATATTAAAAGAATAGAAAATACCGAAATAAATATGTATTTATCATCATAAAAGATCGATATTCCATTTTTAATTATTCTATAAAATTTTCTAGTCTTT
>NW_027113399.1:5255-6227 GCF_000696795.3 Halyomorpha halys
AATGATATTACAATAACACAAAATATCGAAACAAATATGTATTTATCAAAATAAAATATCGTTATTCCATTTTTAATTATTCTATATAATTGTCTAATCTCTTTAAACAAAATATCGATATTTCAATAGAATTATATCGGAATATTGGCGCTTATATTTCATATCGATATTACAACAATACAAAATGTATTTAAAAATCTCTACACAATTTTATAGTATGTAATTATCAAAATAAAATATCGATATTCATGTTTTAAAATCCCTTTATAATATTCTGGCCATTTTAAACAATATATCAATATTTCGAAAAAATTATATCGGAATATTTTGCTTATATTCCACATTGATATTAAAACAATGTATAATATCGAAATAAATACGCAATATCAAAATTAAATATCGATATTCCTATTTTAAAATTTCTATATGTTATTTTAAACAATATATCGATATTTCGATAAAATTATATCGGAATATTGTTCTTATATACTATATCAATATTACAATAATACAAACTATCGAAATAAATATGTATTTATCAAAATAAATACATAATTTTTAATTATTCTATACAATTTTCTAATCTTTTTAAACAAAATATCGATATTTTAATAAAATTATATCGGAATATTGTTGTTTATATTCCATATCGATATTCCTACAATGTACGATTTCGAAAAAAATCTGTAATTATCAAAATAAAATATCGATATTCCTATTTTAAAATCCGTATATAATATGTTAAACATTTTAAACAATATATCGATATTTCGTTATAATAATATCGGAACATTGTTCTTATATACCATAATGATATTACAATAATATAAAATATCAAAACAAATATGTATTTGTCAAAATAGAATATCGATATTCCATTTTTAATTATTCTATACAATGTTCTAGTATTTTTAAACAAAATATTGATATTTAGATAATATTTATGTTTCATATCGATATTACTACAATTTA
>NW_027113400.1:0-3020 GCF_000696795.3 Halyomorpha halys
ATGTTTTTATTTTCTCACAATATATAATAATGTAAATATAGGGTATTATATTTATAAAAATTGAGTAGATAATCAAAACCATGAAATCATGTTAGGCGAAGTAAAAATATTAGAGAAAGAAAAAACCACCAAATGAGAAAAGAAAGAAAGCATCTGCATAAAAAAAATCACTAAAATAAATAATTAAGTTAAATGAAGATTTTTTTAAAGTTATTTAATGCTATTTACAACTGTACATGATAGTACATTTAGTAAATTTGATCTCAGTTAAATTGGAGTGTTACAGGTGTATAGAGAAACTATCCATTGGTATCACTCCAATGACGTGTTACAATAGTAGGTCTCGTGGCTATCTTTTTTTCAGGCACCTCGGAGGATTGACAGGCAAAGTTGTAAGGAAGCAAGGTTATAATCTGTGGGTTTGGGTGGTTAGGGAGTTTGAAATTGAAGGAATGATATCTGGTTCGGTTACATGTGGAACACTAAGGTCTTTATGTATGATTTTATTTGTAACAAAGGAAGGAGCACTGAGGATTTTACGAAGGATTTTGGATTGCAATGATTGGATACCAGAGGAATTCGAAGGTTTAGTGGAGCCCCAAAGCTCAACTCCGTAAGTCCAGAATGGGCTTATTAGATTCATGTAGATCAGCCTTTTGTAATGAATTGGAAGTTTAGACCGTTTATCCAGTAAGTGCTGCAAAAGTCGAAATTGACTTTTCCAGTATTTTCAGTCTTGTGTGAGGATTCGAGGTTAGTCGTTTGTCCAGATGTAGTCCAAGGGAGCGGATCAGTTCAACAGGATCAACATTATTAAAGGAGACTGTAGGGCAGTCGATAGGTTTGCGACGAAGGGTAAAGGTGATTTTGTGGGATTTGTTGGAATTTATCTTAATCCTCCAATTACGACACCATTCTTCGAGGGCTTTGATATGGGATTGGAGAGTTTAGGATGCAATCAGAAGGTTATTATTAACAGCGAGCTCACATGTGTCATCATCATAAGTGATGAGGGTAGTGTTAGGATTATTTGGAGTATCAGCTGTACAGACGGTCTATAGGATGGGACCGAGGAACTACCTTGAGGAACACCAGCGGACTGAGAATAGAGAGAAGAATAGGAACCGTTGTGGTTTATTTGGAATAATCTATCGACGAGAAAGGAACGAATAATAAAAAAGTATTGTAAGAGAGAATAAGCTACACCAGCAAGGCCTCAGTAGAAGAGCAAGATTTATTTTTTACCAAGAGCAGGCTGTGTGCACAGCTGTGTAATGTTTGTCATATGCAGCAATGAGTTGTACCTACTGCGGCGAACACCCGTATTGTCTAATAAGCAGGGTAGGGTGATAAATAAATAATAATGATGAGAAAGTATGTAGAAGATAAGAATCTACGAAGTTTGTAAAGCAGTCCTGGGTGCCATACTCGATAAAAAACCTGTTCTACATCGAAAATGACTCACGCGTAGTACATTCCGCGCTCCGAAGAAGACGAGACAACGTCCACCACACGATGACATTGCTGGATAGTGGAGTGGGACGTTCGGAATCGAAACTGGTGACCTGGGATTATCGGATTGGAATCTAGGATGGGGTATAGGCGTTTTAAAATTAGTTTTTCGAGGATTTTGCCCATAATTTGTAGAGAGATAGGAACGTAGGAGGATGGATATTCTGGCGGCTTTTGGGGTTTAGGTATCATTTTAACTATTGATAATTTCCATGAGTCTGGAAAATGTTTGGAACGGAGTACGGCGTTATATGTGTAGGTAAGAAATAGGATGGCTTTCCGAAGAAGAAGTTTTAAGATGTGGGATGTTATTAGGTCGTGTCCAGGAGCTTTGCGGGTAGGTAATCTTTGGAAGATACTAGATATCTCTGAAGGATGAAATGCTTTAGGTGAGAGGGTCATTTGGAGCGGAATATTTAGTTCTGCTTCAATACTTTCAAGGTGATTTGGGTTACGGATACCTAAAAAGGTTTTAGAAAGGTGTTGTCCGAATGTTTGTGATTTTTCTTTATCAGTTCTGGTCCAGGTCCAGTAATTAATTTTTTTTTTATTATACTTTCATTTTTTTCACTTTTAAAATCTAGTTTATTTATAAAAAATGTTATTTTCTATTCTTAGTTATTTACAAAATTTAAAAAGTTAAATAAATATGATTTTGTTAATGTATATTTACCTATGTTTTAGAAAACATAAGTATATATATACATACTTACATATGATTAGAACTTATAAATAATATAATGCCTAATAAAATATATACAGCATTTTTCAGATTTATACACCATCATCAGTCTTTTAGTATGAGTTATATTTTTTTCATTTTGCTGACTGCTTGTTCGATTGAGATATGCAACGGTCAGCAAAGGTCAAGTGCCTAGGGATGTCTGTTCCTGACTCCAAGTGGTAGAGGCTGCTCTAAAATCGAGTTTCCTCTTGACCCAGCGGAGATAGAACTTTATCAGTCAATTGTCCTTCGTAACGAAAGATTTTTAAATAATCCTATCAGAGATAGACTAAATTATATATATTTCTACATATTCCAAAAAAAAATATTATTTACAACATTGAAAACGTATATGTATGTATACATATATTAATTTTATTAAGAACAATATTACATGCTCAGTCATCCATTGTTTAACCGTGAAATTCCATCATTAGTCCGTTGTCGTTAATTGGTGTATTTAAATAAATTTCTAAGATAGAAGTAAAGAATATTCTAACTGTATAAAATCAGTATACAATGTCAGATATATTTTAAAATGGTGTTAAAGCCTAAAAGTGTAGTTTTTTTTTTAATTCAATTATTATTTACTTCCTATTGGTTTTTATTTTTTTTAAATTATATGTTCATTTCTTTTTTAACAACAAGTCAGGTTGTATTTCGTAATTAAAATTTAATTAGAATTTGTTTACGTATAGATGTTTGTTGTGGTAGTGCGTGTATAAATCGGAAGGATAAGAAATACTTTTAGAAGAATAATTGAATTAAAGGAAAACAGACATTA
>NW_027113400.1:3070-4294 GCF_000696795.3 Halyomorpha halys
TTTTTTTTTAATTCAATTATTATTTACTTCCTATTGATTTTTATTTTTTTAAAATTATATGTTCATTTCTTTTTTTAACGAGTCAGGTTGTATTTTGTAATTAAAATTTAATTAGAATTTGTTTACGTATAGATGTTTGTTGTAGTAGTGCGTGTATAAATCGTTCGTTCGGCACGTATAAATTATTTCAAACTGCAGTTAGATTATGGCCTGAATACAGAATGATAAGGGCAGTTTGCAGTCAGTATTAGCAAAGACTGGAGTGTTCTGACTTCTATCACGTTCTCACCCACGACTTCATCTCACCGACTGCTTTTTAGGGGCTCCGCCTTTGAAGGGACCATTACCCGACCGTCTTATTAGTGACTTTTTTTTTTTTTTTCTCTTCGAATGAGGAAGCTACATTTTTGTTTTCTCACCAACTCAAAAGTGGAAAATTAACTTCTTTTTTTTGTGTAAAGTAAATTCTTATAGTTTTCTATATACATTCAAATATTTTTGTTTTTACTTCAACATTCATTCCTTTATTTTTATTTGTTACAACGGAACATTTTTTTTTTTATTTCATTGCTTTATGTTTCCAATTTTATATCATTTGGAAAGATTTTTTATCATTTCATTTTCTTTATTATTTTAATTTGTTTTTTATGAGATTATTTTCAGATCCTCCGTTTTTTTTTTATCACCTGAACCAGCTTCTGGGGAAGATAATTGTCTTTCACTCGCGAAAAACCCTTCGCTCCAACAAACGGTTTCTCAAATAAATATAGAGAAATATTGTTTGGGCCATAGCCTGGTTTTCCTAAGGACGCTCTTACACTGACCAGATTATGCTAGGTTCAGCGTATGTTTAATTTGGGGTCTTAAATACTGTGTTGATAATAAAGGAGGGAAAAAAATAGAAAGAGAAAATTTAAATTAATCCTGTAAATGGATGAGACAATAAAATAATAATAATAATAGATGAAAGAGAGAGAGAAAACAAAAGAAAATGTGAACATGAAATATAATATGCCTGATAAAAAATTAAGTAAAACAATTATTTTTTAATATTTAATTAAAACAAATTAAATATTAAAAAATTTAATGAAACAAAGGTAATAATAATATAAAGATTATAAGTCATTAATAGAGCGGAAGGATAAGAAATACTTTTAGAAGAATAATTGAATTAAAGGAAAACAGACATTAGTTAGTAAATTGGATACAAAACTAGATAGAGGA
>NW_027113401.1:0-1145 GCF_000696795.3 Halyomorpha halys
AACATACTATACTTATTGGGTTCGGTACATCTCCTTATACACATGCGATCAGCTGATCTCCTCAGACAGCTGACATCGTAGTAACAGCTGACTAAGGCTGTAACTGCCCCCTACCAGTTTATGAACAATCCTCGTAAACTTCAACTATACAATCAATTAATATAAAATACAACAAAAATAACTATTTACAATAGTGTTTATTCAATAAAGAAAGCATAAGATAGACTCTCCTCATAATCGCTTATTACAAACTAAAAGTAAAGTAACACAAAAGTAAAATCATAAATTTATACAATTAAAAAAAAAATGCAACGTAATTTATTCAGTACATCGCCATAATCAAAGATAAATTAAGAAAAGATAACACAACAGATAAGTTGAGATGAGGACACTCTGGATTACTCTTGCGTAGGTGTTTCGGTTAGTGGGACTGTCTGATTTAAGTAATCCGATTTTTCCATTCTTTTTTTGGATTTATATTAAGTCGGGGTCGGGGGTCTCATTTTCTTATGTCCTCCATTGCCGCGAACACCGGAAGACCCCGAAGACGCTGCGACTGCAATGCCGCCCCAGCCTAAGAAACATGCAAGCTGGGACCTGGCCTACCCCTACCATCACGCCAGGCTCCGAGACACGCTGGCCAGCTTTTCGGCCCCCCTTTTCCACACATTTTAATTATAACCATAAAATTACACTCGGGACACCTGCAGTATAAAACGAGCAGGTCCCGATGTAACAAAATTGGTGCAATCCGTGTGAGGATCGAACTCTTATATAATTATAAAAATATTAATGAAACATATTAAAAAAATTTTGTGTGAGACATTTCGCCAACTTTTAATTGTCTCAATAATTATTTATATTAATTAGCACAAATTAAATTATTAATAAATCTTAAAAAATTACGATCTTAATAGAGTTAAAGAGACGCGGGAGGCCATGCATGTTATTAAGGCTTAATCCCATCGGTATGTATACTGGGCATTGAAAGTATCAGTTAATACTTCTTAGGTGAGTCATTCATATTTATTATTGCACTACATGTGGCGAAAATAGATCGCATTGCTCTAATTAAATGCTCACCCATCAGTTTTGTAAATTAAATGTAGGGCTTTCAGCCGGGGACAAAGAAAATAATATCTATA
>NW_027113402.1:0-1123 GCF_000696795.3 Halyomorpha halys
TAGATTTAAGGTGGATTTACATTATCTGTCTCGAAACAGCGCGTGTCAGACAAATAGTCTTCAGTATATACGTAGAAATTACGTACTTATAGAGTGTCAAACTTCGTCAGAGACTCCCCTCCAGATATCTGCCGTATCTAATAATTAATAAATAACTTTCAATAGGGATATGTCTGGTTAAGGTTCAATTTATTATTATTTTAAATAAATAATCAGAGACCTGTATTCTTCTGAAAGGGCAATGTGTAACTACAATAAGAGAAGTTAAAACAACTATTTATGGGAATGGGCTTCAAAAGCTTAAGTACTCCGTCAAATATGACCTGTTAGATTAATAATTGAATGTGCCCTTTTCCTGAATATTTTCGGACTCTGACTATTCTGTTTCTACTATACTATTTATACTATACTATTTATACTATACTATTTATGAACAGTTTTGAGCAATATTTTACAATATTTTTGCAGTTAATTTAAACTTTTTTAGCTGTTCGGGTTTGAAAGTTACTGTGGGAAATGCCACAATATGATGGACTTACCACCAATGGGGCGGGAACACTCATTTTCTCATCTAAAATGTAACATTATATCAAGTAAGAATCGATTATTCATTACGTTGAGATTTAAATTACTAAGAGATTACTAAATCACCCTATTAAAAGATTTAATAGGAGATTACGTCAATATTAAAATTGAGATTGGATCTATTAGTTGTTGCTAATTTTAAATAGTCAAGAAAATACTAAATTCAAGTTTAATAAAATATTTTCTTGGTCGCAGTCAAAGACGTTTAAATATTGTAGCACTCGGCCTAAGGAATATTTTGAAAATATTATATTTACTATTTATGTGTATAAATATAATATATAAAGTTAACTATAATTATAACACATCATAATATACAAAAATCTATCTGATTCATATTATCCATCCACCATCATCTTAACTAAAGAAATCAATCTAGTTGTAGCATTTTTAGTGGTGTTTTTTTCAAAAATCTTTAATTATTAATTTATTATTTGCAATAATAAACGTTGGTAATGGAACAAGAAAAACAAAAATTTACATCAGACCTTTCAAAATGAGGTTTTACAGTTCCATATATATAATCCACACATAGAAT
>NW_027113403.1:0-642 GCF_000696795.3 Halyomorpha halys
CATTCTGTAAAATTATTCACTTTATGTCATTCTGTTTATATTTTATTTTTTATTTTCTGTATTCATTGGTTGTTATCTTGTTCTGTTTTTAGAAACGTTGGCACAATTAAATAAGTTACATCAACTTATTTGTGTTTTAATTTTTTAAATTGTTGAGGTGAAAAAACTTCCAAATAGAAAAAAAAATTTCTATATTTTGCTTGCACAACGTTTCAGGACAATTATTCCATACTCATGCACCTTTGCATCCTAAAATTGTAACAATTAAGTTATTATAATCAACAATTTCTATCTATATTATATGTGTATATTTAAAAAATCATATTTATCACATATTTGTCATATTTTCAATTTCCATTTTAAATTCCAATTTAAATAATGTAGTTATTAAACAATATTAAACTATAGATGTAAAGATGACATGATTTTCAAAATTTAAATTAAAAAAATGACAAATATGTGGTAAATATGATTACAATAATTTTGAATATACATTTATAACATAGATAGAAATTGTTGGCAAGAATAACTTAATTGTTACAATTTTAGGATACAAACGTGCATGAGTATGGGATAATTGTCCCAAAATGTTGTTCCAGCAAAATATAGAATAATTTACATTCTTTTTAGAAGTTTTTTTTT
>NW_027113403.1:7043-7374 GCF_000696795.3 Halyomorpha halys
ATCATAAACTACTTTATAGCTCATTAAACTAGTTTTAATTTGAGTGCTAATAGACATCGGTACGCCAAATGATTTTTGAGATATAGATTTTTCAAAATAAATTCACAAACTACTGATCTTTCAGTACGTTCCGAACAACATTTTTAAGAAATGAAGCCAACAAAACAACATTTTGAAACAGCCACCATTTTTTATTCCCCCTACCTATACTTGGCAGACTCATCAGTTTTGACTATTAATTATACATAGTATTCAATTAAGTAATCAAAAATTGGGGTGAGATAACTGCCTTTTTTCTCCTCTCGGGCTCTTTTACTATGAAGTGTAGAGG
>NW_027113404.1:0-394 GCF_000696795.3 Halyomorpha halys
TTAATATTGAGCATGGAAACTAGTTATAGTATATATTAATATAATGAAAAAAATATTTGTTATTTATTATATCACTCCTTCCTACAGAGGTATATCTATTTTAATTATTTTATTTTTAGAGCCGTTTTAATTGAGTTACCTTCACAAAATAAAATGAATAGTTGATATATTATAAGTATTCGTCAATAATTCATTAAGGATCGGAATCTTCAAACAGGCTACGATATAAAATCTAAAAGCCAAGATATTTTTTTTTTTTAATTATGAATGTCAGTGTAGCTTGCCCAGAAAACAATGGATTATAATATGGTGCCTTTGTTCTTGAACATAGTTTAGAAGTTGCATTAATTAAAATTACATTGGAGTTAATAAGCTTCTGCACTGAATGTACTCT
>NW_027113404.1:2155-3150 GCF_000696795.3 Halyomorpha halys
GTTGTTAATTCATCTATTTGTGAAAACCAAGCAATAATATTCACTTTATACCATTAATTGACATTAGGGGGAGGGCGGTGGCACCGTGGTAAGGGCACGTTGCTACTAACTTCAAGGACGAGGGTTTGAATCCGGCTGGGGAGAAAAATTTTTTTGTTGCCCGTTTTAGTTAGTTGCCGTGAGTCAACCCTGTGGGTTCTGGAGTCCACCCAGCCTCATATATTGGGTACCTTTTTAGGTAAAAATCTGTCAGTCGAGCGTGATTCTTACTAGTACTGTTGTACTTCCTTACAAAGTATTGTACTCCTGACCCTTCATGGGTTGTAGTACAGATTTTAACTTCTTTTTTTTTAATTGACAGGAATATTTCATTTTATTCATTGAAAAAAAAACTATTTTCTACGTTACTAATTTCAATATTTTTTTAATTCAATTAATATATTCTATTCTTACTTGGTTTATTACATTAAAGTCTAATCATACATTTGTTAAAATATTTACATAGATATATTCAATGTATATAGTTAATACTTTTTAATTAAGAAAACAAAATCATTTATTTTTTTTTAATGGCCCAAGACTTCTTCCCATTATTTTATTTATTATTTTTATCCCTCAGAATTCTTATGCAGTCATGGAATATTGTCTGATTAAATGCAATTAATAAAACTATAATTAAAAGATTATATTATTTTAAACTTTTATCTTTCATCCTTCTAGGAAACGACATAAAGATTATATTATATTCCTGTCTAATTTAGTTACTCTTGGAGGAAGAAAATGTTTTGTTTCTGTATGGATTTTTATACAAATGCTTTTGAATCTATTGCATTTATTTATAATGTGTATGTGATCCCCCCTATACAATACTTCATCTGTAGCATTTGTTATTTTTAACTTTATTTAATGTTATTCCGAGATTTGTACTACCATGGTTTATCCTCATCCTGGTTAAAATTGATATGGTTTTTCTATTTAGGATTGAATAAATATCG
>NW_027113404.1:3200-3554 GCF_000696795.3 Halyomorpha halys
GTTGTTAATTCATCTATTTGTGAAAACCAAGCAATAATATTCACTTTATACCATTAATTGACATTAGGGGGAGGGTGGTGGCACCGTGGTAAGGCACGTTATAAGGACGAATCCGGCTGGACCTTGGACGAAGGTTTGAATCCGCCTGGGGAGAAAATTTTTTTTGTTGCCCGTTTTAGTTAGTTGCCGTGAGTCAACCCTGTGGATTCTGGAGTCCACCCAGCCTCATATATTGGGTACCTTTTTAGGTAAAAATCTGTATTTAATGTTATTCCGAGATTTGTACTACCATGGTTTATCCTCATCCTGGTTAAAATTGATATGGTTTTTCTATTTAGGATTGAATAAATATCG
>NW_027113404.1:4882-5781 GCF_000696795.3 Halyomorpha halys
AATATTTTTATACGGAAACTTCACTTCTTTTATTTCACTATCACAGCATGAATTTTTCTTAATGATAAAACCTTTATCCGTTTATGATAATAGTACAAGAGCCGGCAAGAAAAAAAGGCAGTTATCCCACCCCAATTTTTGACTACTTTAATGAAAACTATGTATAATTAATAGTCAAAATTGATGAGTCTGCCAAATATAGGTAGGGAGAATAAAAAATTGCGGCTGTTTCAAAACCTTAAAAAAACATTAATTTTTCTTTCGGAGCTCTATATCCTAAAAACTACCAACAACACTTGAACATCTAAGAGAACATTATTTAAAGAAGAATAAATTTTCTGAAATATTAGCCCTAAAAGAGCTATTTACGTACAATAGTTCTCGAGATATTGCTTTTTAAAAAGCAAAATTTCTTAAAAATCTTCTGAAAGATTATTAGTTAGCTAATTTATTTTGAGAAGTCTATATCTCAGGAACTATGATACGTACATATGTCTATTAGCACTCAAATTAAAGCTTGTTTAATTGACTATAAATAAGTTTATGACCTTTATCTTTGTAGGAACAGTAGTTTTCATGATATTTGCTAAAATAAATTAATTTATAGTTGTTCGGACAGTAATTTTGATTTATGAAAAACTTTATTTCAGAAACCATTAGACATACAGATGTTTGCCAGTTGTCAAATTAAAGCTAGTTAAATTTACTACAATATAGTTTATTATGTTTATCTACGTAGGAGTAGTAGTTTTTATTATATGTGACAAAATAAACTCACAAAATGTTAATTTATAGTTGTTCGTTTAAAATTTTGGATTTTTGAAAAAATATATCTCTAGATCCATAAGACATACATATGTCTGCCAACACTCAAAATAAAGGAAATTTAACTTACTATA
>NW_027113404.1:6126-7453 GCF_000696795.3 Halyomorpha halys
CAACACTAGAAAATCTAAGAGAACATTATTTAAAGAAGAGTAAATTTTATGAAATATTAGCCCTAAAAGAGCTATTTACGTCCAATAGTTCTCGAGATATATCTTTTTAAAAAGCCAAATTTCTTTAAAATCTTCTGAAAGATTAGTAGTTAGTTAATTTATTTTGAGAAATCTATATCTCAGGAACTATGATACTTACATATGTCTATTAGCACTCAAATTAAAGCTTGTTTGATGGACTATAAATTTATGACCTTTATCTTTGTAGGAACAGTAGTTTTCATGATATTTGGTAAAATAAATTAATTAATAGATGTTCGGACAGTAATTTTGATTTATGAAAAACTTTATTTCAGAAACCATTAGACATACAGATGTTTGCCAGTGCTCAAATTAAAGCTAGTTAAATTTACTACAATTTAGTTTATTATGTTTATCTACGTAGGAGTAGTAGTTTTTATTATATGTGACAAAATAAATTCACAAAATGTTAATTTGGAGTTGTTCCTATAAAATTTTGGATTTTTGAAAAAATATATCTCTAGATCCATAAGACATACATATGTCTGCCAACACTCAAAATAAAGGAAATTTAACTTACTATAAAGTAGTTTATGACACTTATCTTCGTAGGAGTAGTAGTTTTTATGTTATTCACATATGAATATAGATTTGGCAAATGAAAATTTGTCCTAACAACTATAAATCATTTCATTTTAGCAAATTTCATGTAAACTATTTCTCCTACGAAGATGAACATTATGAAATACTTTATAGTTCATTAAACAACCTTTAATTTGAATGCTAATAGAGATCTGTACGTCAAATGGTTTTTTATATATAGATTTTTCAAAATAAGTTCACTAACTACTGATTACGTACTGATCTTTCAGTACGTCCCATACAACATTTTCATGAAATGTTTCTTTTTTAAAAGCTATATCTTTAAAACTATTTAACGTAAATAATTATAATTAGGGCTCATATTTTAGCAAAGTTGCTCGTCTTTAAATGACGTTCTTTTAGGTTTTCTTGTGTTGTTCCTACTTTATGAGATATAGAGCTCCGAATGAAAAATTAGTTTTTTTTATCGCTTTGAAACAGCCGCCATTTTTTATTTTTTATTCCCCCTACCTATACTCGGCAGACTCATCAATTTTGACTTGTAATTTTACATAGTTTTCATTAAAGTAATCAAAAAATGGGATGAGATATCTGCCTTTTCTATCCTTTTCGCCTCTCATTATAACGGTTTGTTTTATAAATATTCATCAATGTTAAAAAAATTGTTTGGAATCATTTTGAACGATGCATGATTTATCTTATT
>NW_027113404.1:9827-10381 GCF_000696795.3 Halyomorpha halys
TTGGTGACCGTTGCGAAAAACCGCAAGCCACCGATTGCCCCATTGTCCTCAAGCCGTTTCGGTATGCTATGCTTCGGTTGTTGTTTTCTCAGGAGGTACTTTTGGCCTAGGATTTAAATCACCATTTCGGGGGGATTCGAGCGTTTCTTTGTAATCTGTTTTTTTTTTACTGTAATGTAAAAAGAGTTAATAGTTTCTAAACTATTAATTTTTGGCTGGAATAGAATCATTTTTAAATCGTTGTCTTACACACCTCTGTCCAATCTATACATATCTAAGTCAGTCGGCTCAGGGCTTATTAACTTTTGATGGATTTGTTTCTTGTTGTTGGAGTTGTTTGTTACGAATTGTTAAAAACATTACATTCCTATTTTATTAGCCGAAACACAGCCTCTATAATATTTTATCTAGTGCAATTCGGCGTAGTGTTAAACTGATAAATTTAATATTTCCTTTTCCTGATGCCATAAAAAATATAATAATAAAGTTACATAGTATAAATTACAATATTTATTTATTTTTTTCTCATGATTTATAATTATATTACAACGAGA
>NW_027113405.1:0-503 GCF_000696795.3 Halyomorpha halys
CCATTTAACACGCTTTAACATGTTAAACCAAAGATCATGAATACTCCTTTAATATGGTAAAACATTTTACATTTTATAGAACATCGTGAATACCCCTAATATCTATTTTAATTATATTATTTCAATTTCTTGAGACAAGGTAATTATTTATTAAATAAATCAAAACTTTTATCCTTTTTTTTTTGTCTCAACCCTCTTTATTTTTCACCAGTCCAATGTTTCGGCCATTTTAGCCATCCTCAAGGACATCTTTAATTATAATTTCTTCCTCACATTAAATTTAGAGTTACTTTCGCAGGCTATTCTGCCCAGGTCATTCATTAATTATAAGTTAAAAACCTATTTTTTTAAATATTTATGATTTTAAATTTAAAAAATAGGTTTTTAACTTATAATCAATGAATGACATGGGCAGAATAGCCTGCAAAAGTAACTCTAAATTTAATGTGAGGAAGAAATTATAATTGAAGATGTCCTTGAGGATGGCTAAAATGGCCGAAACG
>NW_027113405.1:2628-3698 GCF_000696795.3 Halyomorpha halys
AAATACTATTTAATAAGAACAATAATATTTTTTTTCCCATTCTTCGGAATGAGAAGACTCGATTGGCGTATAACAAGCATGATGAAAATGTATATTTCCTGAGCAAGGCACCAAAAATGCATAAGTTTGCTAATAACTTTTTACCAGAGAAATTGGAATAGCCTATAATTTAGTGCAAGAGCCGAGAAGAAAAAAGACAGTTATTTCATCTCAATTTTTGAGTACTTTAATGAAAACTATGTATAATTTACGTAAGGGAATAAAAAATGGCGGTTGTTTCAAAACCTTAAAATACATTAATTTTTCATTCGGAGCTCTATATCTTAAAAACTACCTACACTAGAAAATCTAAAAGAACATTATTTAAAGAGTAAATTTGCTGAAATATTAGCCCCAATAGAGCTATTTACGTCCAATAATAGTTCTCGTGATATAGCTTTTTAAAAAGCAACATTTCATAAAAATGTATTGAAATATCAGTTGTTAGTTAATTTATTCTGAGAAATCTATATCTCAGGAACTATGTGACCTGCAGATGTCTATTAGCTACCCAAAATACTATAGCACCAATTAAAATTTGCTATAAAATAGTTAATAATGTTTATCTTTTATTATAATCTTTCATAATATTTGACAAAATAAACAAACAAAATGTTAATTTATTATAGTTGTTCGAATAAAATGTTGTATTTTTGAAAAATATATTTCAAGACCCATAAGACGCACGGGTATATGTATACCAACACTCAAAATAAAGGAAATTTAACTTACTATAAATTAGTTTATGACACTTATCTTCGTAGGGGTAGTAGTTTTTATGATTTTCACATATGAATATAAATATGGCAAATGAAAATTTTTTCGAACAACTATAAATCAATTTATTTTAGCAAATATCATGAAAACTACTATTCCTACGAAGATAAACGTAAGGAACTGCTTAATTGTTCATTAAACTAGCTTTAATTTGAGTGCTAACAGACATCGGTACGTAAAATGGATTTTGATATATAGATTTTTCAAAATAAATTCACTAACTGCTGATCTTTCAGTACGTTCCATACAAGATT
>NW_027113406.1:0-1099 GCF_000696795.3 Halyomorpha halys
AAAAAATCATTTCAAAATATAATTTTCTCTATGTAAAAAAAAAACTCTACATTTACAGGCTAGGCTATGTTTTCAATTAAGATACGATAAAGAAAAACATCAAAATAATGTAGCTATTATGTTTAAAGAAAAGTAATAGTGACCTTGAAAAGAAATGATTCTAAAATCGTATAATTCCTTCAATATTTAAGTACCGACATGAATTTTGTGGTGTCTTTCATAAATTTATGTATTATAAATGAATATATTTAAAACAAAGTGTTATCCACAAAATCCAAGATTTCCTAGTGTATCAGCCGAATAGGTCTTCTCAAAGTTTTATGCCAAGAGCTATTAGTAAAACTAAAAAAAGCAGGCCTACAACGTTTTCTTCTGGGCATATTTTTGTAAGTATATACATATGTAAATATAATATATATTTATTTGTTTATTCATTTCTATAGTTTTAGGAAACTTTTGTCATAATTTTTCAATTATGCTCAGTTTATTATAATATAATATGCTCATATCTATACGCACAATTTCTTAGAAGTAGTTTATATAAGGCATGAGATAAAATATTGCTTAAAAAGTGTTAAAAAATGCATATATATTTTATTTATATGTTTATTAAGAATGTAATATTTATTTTAATTATATGTTATTCATCTAATTTGTATGGCTACTCTAATTTAAGAGGTAATGTTTCTATTTTCACTTTCCTAAGTGATCAATGTGTGGGAAATAAGGAGTGAAATTTAATCCCACAATAGCCCTACTAACATTACTGTAATTACATCGTCTCCCTATTGCATGGAAGAAGTTGTGAATGATCACCAAAAAATTTTATTACGTTACAGTCATTCTAGAAACGTTGCATTGAAATGTAATGATAATTTTATTATATAAAAATCAATTAAATTAATTAAAACTAGTTTCATTTAAATTTTCTTTCTTTCTTTTCTTTTTTTTTAATTTTTTTGATTCGCCACATGACACGTTTTAAAATGTTACAATCTTTATAGTGAACCTGGAGTTTTTTTTTTAATAATTTATTTATTGATATTTACAACTGTATACATATATACACATCAAGTAAATTTGCTGTAAGTGATATAAT
>NW_027113407.1:0-3052 GCF_000696795.3 Halyomorpha halys
AAATATATATAATTTAATAGATATAAGAATTATCGTCTAACTCTAAATTTGCACCTGCATGGAATTTGTTGGCAGCCAAAAAAATGTCAGACTTTACTAATATAAATAAAATGCACGGACATGGACTGTACCCACCAGTACTTCTTCTCTGGCTCAAGTTTTAATAGTGCTTAAAATTTCTCTCTCTCTCTCTCTCTCTCTCTCTCTCTCTCTCTCTCTCTCTCTCTCTCTCTATCTCTCTCTCTCTCTCTCTCTGTCTCTCTAACTGGCCCTTGATGCATGCTGTAAATATGGATAGCGAATTGATTAGAAGTAATCTGCAGCTCTGTCATGATAGAGCACGTTCATGGAGTCCGACGGGTGACAAAGATATTTATTCAAGTCAACTTGCCTAGAATAATGACCAACCATTTCATTATTTCATTTCAAACCATGAAATTCTTTGACAAATAGTAAAAAGTTTAAAAGTTTAAATCTTATTAATGATAAATTACAAATTTAAATAACATAGTAAGTTCTTCTGTAAAGATCTAGACTTACTCTGACAATATCATAATTGCGCATGGCCCGAAATTCACAGAAACATTAACCCAAGAGACATATGCTTCTGGATTCAAAGTATATACACCAGGATGTGAGTATTCAGATCTGCCTTTCTATCACATACGTACTGAATACGCTTCTTGGCTTCAAAATTATAATAAAATCCCTCTGTCAGAGAGGGGCAGGAGATGGAAATTGCCGGTTGTTTAAAAAATCTATTATAAGTTATAATATGTCAATATCTTTTATTTTACTCTGGCCGTGTTGCTGGTTTTGTAGAAATACTTGTTAATTATAAGCAGTAACATTATATTTTTATAATAAACGAACGTGCGAAATCACTCAAAATAATCTTCACCAGCCCAACACAAAGAAAAACAACAACGCAAAATCATTAGTATTAGGTTAGCATCATGATAAAACTATGTATATATACATTATTACATACTCAAAGCATATTGTTGTAATACATTATTATTTTTTAAAAAGAAAAAGTGACCCCAAATCTGCGAAGCCCATTCACCAGGAAATTCTCCCTCCCCTTCGCGCAATCCAAAACTCGGAATCATTTCCGGTCTTCTCTTACCTTTAAAAAATGTACGATTAACAAATAGAGTAGTCTTTGAAAAAAAAATTTAAAACTTTCCAGATTTCCATGTAATAGTTAATATTTTACAACTAATAGCTACGGTTTGCAAATTAAAGGTGAGAAAGGCTGTATGGAAATAGCAGTCGATCCCGCCACTTTTTCCTATCAGAGATATGTTAATGACAAATCATAGGAGTATAATCTCTCCCTCCTAATGATATTGGATTGACATGGACATTACTAATTAGTGATTTTACCTCTGTATAAATCCCGTGCATCATTAGTCTATACTTTCATGCTGGATATCGTTTAACTAATTGGAAAGATAATACGTTGCATAAGGTATTTAAAATTTTAGGTTAGTTTCAATTCCTAAAACTAAACGATAAAAAATCCTATCCACTAGACAAATATATTTGTTCAAAAATATAATATCACTAAAGCAAGTGTGTAAAAATTAAGTCCATTCCGGAATTCCAAATATTATGACAATGCCTTTTGATTGAACCCACATATGCAATAAAGAACCAAGCAGCATTTTTGAAATTATATTTTATAAGTCGTATTGATAATTTGTACAAGAATTCTTATCTTGAAAATATGCGAGCTTTTATGTACGAGTATTTCTGCATTGGCTTCTCAAAGTTTTTTATAGACAATAATTTCGAATGAATGCTAATGAAAAAAGCTTGTTTATCTTTATTTTTTTCAAAAACACATACATCTATGCCCACATGTGTTTATTTTTTTTTTTTTTAATATATTTGTTGTAAAGTTCTAATGGCCGCTCCTTCTTACTCATTCCTTTTAAGGTTCAACTGGCCATGACACATAAATAGATAATTCTAGTATTTTTTTCAAACTGTGCTAATTTTCATTTAAAAAAAGCCTTCTCATGAACCAGAGCCTTGACTATTGTGGACTTCGCCATTAAAAGGCAATACATTATTCACAGAAATTGTTTAGTTTTTGAACCAGCCCAACCTTCCGAAGTATTGTATGCTGCAATTCTAGAACAAAAAATATAACAAATATTTCAACTTACCAGCTAAACACACCAGTAAACATGAAATACTAATTAACAACAATTGAAAGATATTTGTTTTCTGATACTAAATACTGATACCAATAGAACAGTTTTTTCAAAGGTATTAATTTTTTTAATCAAGATCAAATATTATTGAGCAAAAACTTATTTAATGAATTAAAATTTAAATTATTTAAATTATTTACAAGTGAGGCAGAATTTGATGATATTTAGTACTAAAAATATACCAGGTACAGATTTTGAGAAATAAGGCAGCTCAAAACAGATGCAGAAAGTTGAAAGAACTGAAAAAATGTTTGTTATTTATGTTAAATAAAATTCTAATGGTTCTTATACTTTCTTTTGTTACACTTTTAAGCATAAAATAGAAATAAAAGTACAAGAATATAGATTTTGTGTACTATTTTTTCATGAATTTCTAAAGTAAAAGTAAATATATCATAATCTGACAAAACCTAGTTTAACTTCCATGAACCTGCAAGGCATTATTTTCAATTTGTTTTAAAATTTATTGAATTTAAAAAATATTGATATATTGTTATACCTATATAAATCGTCAATATAAATATCTTGAAACATAAATTGTGCAAATTCTATTTTTGTTGCTGAACTATTTGACCTTTGTTATCGACGAGACAGATATTATTTAAAAATTTTGTATATCCAGCAGTAATATGGTATTATCACACCACGTTAAATGCACGTGAAATGCAAGATAAATTAAAAAATATGTAGGAATGCTTTCTAATAACTTTATGTCGTTAACCAGCTATTATAATTAATCAATAATAATTACTATTCTATTACTATTAATAAGCACAGTGCTAATATTATAATGATAAACTAAATTAAAAATATATATAATTTAATAG
>NW_027113408.1:0-670 GCF_000696795.3 Halyomorpha halys
ATATTTGGGAGATAATCCAGAAAAATATTTATCTGCATTTCTAAAATATATATAGTATGAATAGAATCTTCATTGGTTTTTTTTTTCAAGTTACATTAGTCTTTTTTTAGTATAGGGAAGAATCCCTTAATATATAAATATAATCAATATCTATTAATTTTTTACTGATAAAAAAATTAAATAAAAAGGTTTACCATCTTCATTTAAAAAATAAAATAATAATAAAAAAAATTATTCTTTGTCTACCGATAAAATAATCGTCATAGGCAGCATTAGCACCATGGCTATTAGAGGAACATAAAATCTAAGTACGAGAGTACTAATGTTATTGCCGACACTTGTATACCAATAATATTTGTGAAGGTTTTTAACACTGCACTACTTGCATTCTCTATAACAAAATAAACAAAGAAAAAAACGCAAATAATAAAAGCTTGGGAGAAATATTGTAGTCAGTTATTGAACCAGAGACAAAATACCCAAAAATGTGCATTGAGACAAATTTCTGTACCTGATGACGTAAGATTAGACAGGAAGGAAAAGATGATGAAAAACGTGAGAAGCAAATATACCGATGTTCCAATTATATCAAAAAGCCAAAGATATTTTAATCAAAACGCCTTATCCAGAGAAGTAATTATTTTATTTTTTTAAATGAAATGGTGGACCT
>NW_027113408.1:1810-2237 GCF_000696795.3 Halyomorpha halys
AATTTATACACTTGTAATGAGCCCATCAATTCCTATCATTGCATCGTGTTTGATTATAGAGGAAACATTTTCTGTATTATTATTATTATTTCCATTAAATTTTTTTCTCTGTGTGACATCAAAAACATGTATCCTAGACGATACATTCATAGAGAAAAACAAAAATATATATATTTTTATTTTTACCTAAAAATATAATAAAATGTACCGTACAATTAGAAGAAAGCAATAAATAAAAATTTCGACTACCTCCTTTCATTCTACGAGATTTTTTAGGGAGATTCAGTTACGGGCCGTCGATTCATCATGATTAAAACAATTTATTAAATTTGTGTCCGAATAATAATTATTAATTATGGAGTAGTTTGCAAAGTGATGGAAAAATGAAGTCGAAGCAAGGATGTGAATACTATTATTTTTTTAGTAA
>NW_027113408.1:2752-3785 GCF_000696795.3 Halyomorpha halys
TTTACCTAAAAATATAATAAAATGTACCGTACAATTAGAAGAAAGCAATAAATAAAAATTTCGACTACCTCCGTGTGCACAATTTAATTTGTAAATTAGAAAAGTGTTGTTCACTTATTTGTTAATGGTGCATCATTTGAACTTAAGGTATGGGTGGCCATTACCAGAACATTTTGTTCCTTAATATGGTTTTCATTAAACTTAACTATACCTATATCATACTAAACACTCTGTGAAAAAAGGAATATTTTTTGTTATTTTCAAGCTAGTAAACATACTATAGATGATTGCAGCCGACCGCATGTAATTAATTCACAATTAATAAATAAAATAGCTTCCTAAAATACTTTTCTAATAAGTAAATATCCATTACTTACTAAATATTACACTTCAATCGAAATACTTTATCTTTTACATCAGTTTTTCCTTTCAAATCTTGTAATAATGTTGAAATTTGAAGGAAACATTTTCGACATTATTATTTTATTTTTCACTCACATTTTTATTTCTAGATGTGATTTTCCTTTATAATTCATAATCACAGATTATTCTAAAACAATATGTGTTGGTGTTTTTTTTTTTTCAAGCCAATTATCCTGATTAAATATAAAAAATCCTGCTGTATACGACGCCAATGGGAGTCGTAAAAAAAAAAATAAAAACCAATAAGACAATATATCGTTAGTCGTAAATATATGGTATATACCCATATCTTTTGAACCCAGGTATAAGCTACTATTTACTTCTCTATTGGATAATCTGAGTATGAGTATATTCCGTCCCTCAAGAAAGATATGATTATTTATATAAAAACTATTCTCATATTATTTATTTATTCATAGGTTTTACAACATGATACTACATTGGGCAAGGACTTAAATTGACCGATGAACACATTCATTCCAAAATTAAAAGATTAGAGAAAAAATTAAATTATATGAACATTTTCTAATAAATAATAGAACTTCTAATCTATAGGACTTATTAGTTTTATAAAAAAAATAAATTGGATAATCCGACGCTGAGTATATTC
>NW_027113408.1:3897-4397 GCF_000696795.3 Halyomorpha halys
TATCGAAATTCATGAACATATCTTATAGTATATATTACATAATATATTCAAACTGATATACAATTATAAAATATAGGTTTCTAGTGATTTGTATTCTAATAAATAATAGAACTTCTAATCTATAGGACTTATTAGTTTTATAAAAAAAATAAATTGGATAATCCGACGCTGAGTATATTCCGTCCCCCAATAGATAGGATTATTTAAATAAAAAAATTAAATAATATAACTTGCTATAATAGACTTTTTTTTTAAATGAAATTGCATAGTGATTCTAATTTTGATATATATTTATATTGTATATAAAAATTCTTTTTTTATAGTTTAAAAAACAAAAATTAAGTTTATTTTCTAGGTTTTTTTTTTTTACATAAAAACTAGTGATCATTTTTTCTTTTGACCTAAAGAATGTTAATAAAAACTAAACAGTACGAAAGAAAAAAAAAATTCTAGAAATGTCTGGAAGTATTAAAATGTTTTCCGATCGAGTAGTTCCGACT
>NW_027113409.1:0-691 GCF_000696795.3 Halyomorpha halys
GCAATATTTAAGTTAAATTATCTCACTTTCAAAGACTAGTTTAGATTCTCGTTTAGTAATAATAATGTGTTGATTGTTGACCGTAGATTGCTAAATGGAGAAGATGTGCGGGGAGTGCGATGAGGGGAAAAAAACAGAAATAAAAAAAAAAAAATTATTCATGCCCAAGTTTCGACCTGAGTTCCAGGTCTTCGTCATGACTATATAGCAAAATTAGGTAACAACCATCATTTAGAGAAATATAAAATTAGAAAGAAATAATAAACTAACAAATTTGGAATTATTCATAACATTGATAGTTGTTTGATGACAATGAAAGATGAAATATAATATTATATAGGAAAGAAGAAATGTATAAGATAAGATATGTAAGTAGTATTTAAAAAAATGAAAAATAATTAGAATCAACATATTGAACAACATGAAAGAAAAATGAAATATATGATATTATATAAGATAACTGTGAATATATGTATGTACGTATAGCTTATTATTTCCTTTCAATGTTATGTTTTATGGTTACCTCTTATTGTTTTATAGCCCTGACGAAGACCTGAAACTCAGGTCGAAACGTTGGAACGATTGTTTTTGCTGAACGCACCTACCAACCATCTTCTCCACTTAGTAATAATAATAATATATCTGATTTAACTTGTATCTAAAAATTAAAAGGAACACATTAAAGTAGGTT
>NW_027113409.1:1108-4345 GCF_000696795.3 Halyomorpha halys
CAAAGGTATATACCCTCCCTCATGTAAAATAGAACCCCGCTTATCTTCGGATTAATTAAAATAAAATAAATAAATAAATTAAGTAATGACAAAACACTAATAATAATATTAAATATATGTGGTGGTAGTGAGAGTTCGAAATTTTAACTGACCGACTACCAGCCTGTATTAATAAACTTAACCAATAAAAATTGTTATATTTAAAGGTTTTTTTAAAATTTATTTATTGTAATTTACAACTGGTCAAAATAATACAATAGGTAAATATGTTGTATATTTCATATACACTTGAAAATCTTGGGAAGGAACCACCCATTGGTGGTACTTCAAACATTCATTTAAATTAGAAGGTCCCGTGGCCATCTTCTTTTCAGACGCCTCGGAGGATTATCAGGGATTGTTAAGAATGAAAGATTAAAAATTAATGGGTTAGGATGGTTAAGGAATTTGGAATAAAAAGACACATATCTGTTTGGGGCCAATTCTGCAACGAATGGGATGTTAAGGTCTTTATGAATGAGTTTATTTGTAACGTAATAAGGAGCATCAAGGATTTTACGTAGGATTTTGGATTGTAATGATTGGATGCGGGAAGAATTTGATGGTTTGGTGGAGCCCCAGAGCTCAATTCCATATGTCCAAATTGGTCTGATTATCGTAGTGTATACTAATTTTTTGTAGTGAATGGGAAGTTTGTAGCGTTTTTCAAGTAGGTGTTGTAACAATCGGAATCTACGAGAAGTTTCTTGTCGTTTCAGTCTTTTGTATGGATTATTTAAAGGTTAAACACTGAATTAAGGGGAAAGCATCCGATAAACATAATTCAGGTTATAGCATTGCGGCGAATAAGAGGGCCGTGTAAGGTTGTAGGGCTTAGTAAAGATCGGATCCCTAAAATGTTAATAAACACTGAACTGACGGGTAAACGTCCGAGGGGTAGACCTAAAAGTAGATGGGAGGATTAAAAACTTATTTAGTGGAATTGGGTTTGGAGGGGCATCACTGAATTATGTTTGTAGAACGATTGGTGGTTATAATTAAATGTATATTGATAATTAAAATGTATATTACCATTAACAAAAAAAAATAATAAAGCTTCTTGAAACAAACTTCTAATTTATAAGACTATACTCAGACCTATCTGGACTGATATATACCTACGGACTTGAACTTTAGGGAACATCTAAACGTACCCAATCTTATTAATCCAAAATCCTTAAAACTATAGTCAATGCACCCTATTTCGTTTCCAACTGAACACTACACCATGATCTTCATATCCCTTTGTCCTTCACCTCATACCAATTAAATTCTCAAAATTCCATATAAATCTTTTTAATCATCTTAATACTTTGGTTCTATTTTTATCCAGTTGCACCCATCTCTACAATAAACCTCGAAGGATGAAACGGCAGTGGCCTAGAGAGTTATTGTAAAATAAAAAAGGGACAGTTGGAGTTCTGGCAGTGGTCAGATTCTCCACTCAAATTGAGTGTTTGCGGTTTTAGTGCACTTGCTCAACCTCCACTGGCTCGTTACCTGTGACGTGGTGAGAGGGATTCGCTGGGATCTCAAAGAGCTCCACTCTACTTCTCATAAATGGGAGATAAAGTGCGTTCAGGGATCCTGACGTCGATAGTGTAAATATTGTATATAAGAGTATAAATGTAACTAGTGATTATTTCATTTATTTATTCTATCCTTGCTTCCTCTTCCATTCCTGGCAATCCTCCGAGGACTGTCTCGATTCCTTCTAATAGGGGTATTCATGATGATGATTTTTAGTATAATATGTTAATGTATATGGAAATATTTCCATCTTTTACCATGTTAAAAAGATATAACATGGTTGAGAGTCTGTTAAAAGGTTTGTTAAATGGAGACTGATGTCACGCAACAGACCAGCTTAGCTCGTAGTTTGTGTTTTGATTTTGTTGGATTTTGTTATAAATAATAAAGCAATGGATGACAATAATAATAATGTAATAACAGTTGTCAATTAGCTCATCTTGAATGTTTTTCTTACAAGTTAGAAGATCAACAAGCCACTCAGTAACCAAGCTTTCACACAACTTCAACTTTTCACTAACTTTAGGCATATTGTAATAAATTAATATAATAAAAACTTAGAAGTAAACTATAATGCGAAATTTAGGAAAGAAATATTATTAAAAAAGTTGCTCTGGAAATCCAGTAAGAGTTCTTATCCATTTAACATGACTTTAAATACGGCTGCTATATATAACATGTTAAAGCTTTGATATTTAACACATCATGAATACCCCTAATGTAGAAATGTTATTAGAGTGCTACCAATGGGTACTGTGTACTAAGACTAGACGGAATTATGTAAGAAATAACAGCATACGTGCCACATAGGGAGTATGGTCTGTCATTTACAGTTGAAATGGTTCGGCGATGTCTGTAGGATGGGAGATGACCAAAAAGCGCATTGGCTAATGGAAGCAACGCCAGCAACAGGAAAGGGTCCAGTCTGTAGGCGAAGAGCTACCTGAATAAATACATTGACGGGTCCGAAAGAGGATCAAAGCCGAAGAATATCTGAGGATAGAAATGTTTACCAGAAATGGACTGTGGCTACTTCACGTCTAACAGTACTCATAGTACAAGAGCCCAAGAGGAGCCAAAAGGCAGTTATCTCACCCCAATTTTTTATTACTTTAATGAAAACTATGGATAATTAATAGTCAAAATTCATGAGTCTGCCACGTTTAGGTAGAGGGAATAAAATATGGCGGCTGTTTCGAACCTTAAAAAAACATTATTTTTTCATTCGGAGCTCTATATCTTTAAAACTACTAACAACAATAGAAAATTTAAGAGAACATTATTTAAAGAAGAGTAAACATGCTTAAATATTAGCCATAAAAGAGCTATTTACGTCCAACAGTTCTCGAGATATAGCTTTTTAAAAAGCAAAATTTTCTAAAAATCTTCTGAAGATTTAGTAGTTACTTAATTTATTTTGAAAAATCTATATCTCAAAAACCATCTGACGTACAGATGTCTGCCAGCACTAAAATTTAAGCTAGTTTAATGAGCTATAATGTATTTTATGATTTTATCTTTGTAGGAGTAATAGTTTACATGAAATTTGCTAAAATGAATTGATTCATAGTTGTTCGGCCTTGAATAGCTACCTTTGGTATGGTGTGCGGATCTGCCCCAGTCGGACGTATTTCTGTGAGATTTTTTTTTTTTTTTAATAATTTATTT
>NW_027113409.1:4395-5034 GCF_000696795.3 Halyomorpha halys
TCATTCCAAACAACATGGATGTATTTTCCTTTTATTTCTTATTAAGTTAATTCCCTGGAGGGGCAAACTGGGTTATTGTGTTAGTCTAAATGATTAGATAAGCAACAATCGCCCCAGCGGTTCTATATAATAGAAAAATCCTTTCCTTGTTTCATTATTCTTAATTGGATGTTACCTGCTCTTTTAAATTGTCCATTTTTTTCTTTTTTTTTAGCTAATTCAATTATAATGATTGATTTAAAAATCTCGCTCCGATTTATAAATATCAGCTTACAATTATCATGAATCTAATATATAGAAATCTATTTTTAATATAAATTAATTATTTGTACTGTTGCAACTAAATTCCAAAGGGTTTATTTGTTATTTATTTTCAAGAAATTAATTTTCACCCTTTTTTCACTTCTCTATTCCTTGTTTTACCTGAACAACGTTTCGGGCTCCTCTGCCCATTTTCCAGTTCATATTATTAATTTGTGGACATATGTCATTGAATATTAAAAATAATTTTTATTTATTTCCAATATCTAAATATGTCCTATTTTTAAAAACTCAATTTTTGTATAAGTCCTAGTTTTTTGTTTGTTAGTTTTGAAAGGGCGTTTAGCAGCCTGGTCATCAACGCCCGTTGGTTGTTGG
>NW_027113409.1:8019-9537 GCF_000696795.3 Halyomorpha halys
TTTTTTTCCTGTTCTGCAGTCATATTTGCCTTTTTTAAATGCACTTCATTTGCATTTTATGTCCAATCACTTGCCCTCCGACTCATTCTGCTCTGAACTTTGGACATTAAATGAGAGAAGTGCATTTAAAAAGGCAAATATTATTTAAACAGCAAAAAATGTATTAAAAAAAATACAATAATTAAATGTGAGAAATGTTTCAAAAGACATGATAATCTTGGGAAGGACCCACACAATAGTAGTACTTCGAGCATTGCTTAAAATTCCTAGGATCCTGTGTCCATCTTCTTTTCAGACGCCTTAGAGTATTATAAACGATTGTTAAGAATGAGAGATTAAGATCTAAAGGAAGTATATCTATTTCAGGTTTTTATAGAGGAGCTTGTTTGTGGCATAATCAGGAGCATCAAAGATTTTATATAGGATTTTAGATAGTGATGATAGGATAAGGATGGATTTTAATGGTTTGGTGGAGGCCCAAAACTCTATTCCATATGTCTGATTATCATAGTCTATAAGAGTTTTTTTGTAGAAAATAGGAAGGTAAAGCGTTTGTCAAGAAGGCATCTTGTCGTTTCAGTCTAGTGTGGGGATTCCAAGTATGTCTCTTGTCAAGATGGAGTTCTGATTAGCGAATCTGTTCAAGAGGCGTTAGTGGTGTTTACATCGGGACCAGCTCGTACTATACTTCAGGTATCCCGAGTATATTTTAAAATTATAATAATTAGTGTGGAAAAGGGGTGGTATTGAAAATGTGAGACATTTCATTCCAAACAACATGGATGTATTTTCCTTTTATTTCTTATTAAGTTAATTCCCTGGAGGGGCAAACTGGGTTATTGTGTTAGTCTAAATGATTTATCTATAATTATATAAAACAGAGCATTTGGGTCTCATAGACTGTATTGGCTTATCTGAGTGACTGTTGGAAGTTTCGCTGTCGCGGTCACTTCCGCGTTCTATGACCGCTTCCCTCGTCCAGGTGTGCGGTTGGCGAAACGGTGAATTCCATGAATATTCGCCTGGTGTCAGAAACATCTTTCTTCCCCAGAGGCTGGCCAGCGTGTCCTGGACTCTGGCGTGATGGCAGGGGCAGGCCAGGTCCTAGCTTGCGCTGTGTTTAGGCTGGGGCGGCATTGCAGTCGCAACGTCTTCGAGGCCTTCCGGTGTCCGCGGCAATGGGGGGGGGGCATTAGAAAATGAGACCCCCGACCTTATATAAATTTTAAAAAAACAAGAAAAATTCGGATTACTTTAATCCGACAAGTGGAATAGTAAAAAAAAGATACTATATGGCAGGAAAGTAGAGGTTTACGACGGAGAGTAATGGTGATCTGGTGGGATTTGTCCGCATTTATTTTAATAGTCAAGTTGTAAAACAATTCTTCTATAGATGTCGTGTGTGTCTTTGGAGTTTTTGATGCGGAAGTAGGGCATTGTTTACACACAGTACACATGTGTCATCAACGTAAGTCGTCAGGACTGTGTTAGGGTAGGACCTATTATTTATGAATAAAA
>NW_027113409.1:9587-10457 GCF_000696795.3 Halyomorpha halys
GCTGTAAGTGATATTATGACATGATAAAAACATGTGGAGAAACTACCCATTGATAGAACTCCAAAAACATTTCTAAAGGAGAAGATCTCGAGGCCATCTTCTTTTCAGACGTCTAGTAGGATTATTAGGTAGTGAAGGAGAATCCAGGTTAGAAACGAGTTGGTTTGGATGGTTGGGAAGTTTATTATGAAAGGAATGATATCTGGTTCTGGCCAAATCGGCAACATATGGGACATTGAGGTCCTGATGGATGATTAGATTTGTAACAAAGTAAGGAGCATTAAGGATTTTACGAAGGATTTTGGACTGTAAGGATTGGATTCGAGGGGAATTAGTTGGCTTAGTGGAACCCCATAGCTCAACTCCGTATGTTCAAAGATCTGTGAGATTTGAAATATTATTTAGCTTGGCAATTATAATTTGTTTAATAATCGTAACGATAATGGCAAGGATAGGGAAAGGATGATGAAATGCAGATAAGTGGCTATTCTAATTTTAAAAATAAGGCAAGAAAAATAGATAATTATAATAATTAAAGGCTGGTTATTAAGTTAGTCTGATGGATAAATATAATGACTCTTTCTATTACGGATTCGTCGTTTCACAACGCCAATGGAACATTTGTTGGAATCCCTAACTGGTTCGGAGTTAATTTGTATTGTTTACATTCTTCAAAAATGTGTTTGACGGTCAGATTACTATTACATTTTGAACATTTTGGAGGGGCCTCTCCTGTTATGAGGTGGATGTGTGTCAGTCGGGTATGTCCTATTCTGAGTCGGGTGATCACTACTTCTTCACGGCGTCTACTTCGGATTGGTGTAATCCAGGACTTTACATCTTTCTTTATAGATTTCAAGTATAGCTTCA
>NW_027113409.1:11925-12576 GCF_000696795.3 Halyomorpha halys
AATCAAAATCGTATAGTCCAACGTTTCGGCCATTTCGGCCATCCTCAAGGTCAATCTAAATATTTAACAGCTTATATTATATATTCATTTGTAACATTTATAACAACAGCATTATCACTAATAATATAACATACCTTCAATATAAATTCTCACTTCACATCAAAATTTAACAATTTTTACTGCAGGCTATTCTGCCCTGTTCATTAAGTATAAATCAAACACATCCTATAAAAAGTCAATTATTCTTGTCTTATTGCCTTTATAATTAATGACCTGGGCAGAATAGCCTGCAAAACAATTTTTAAATTTTGAATGTGAAGTGAGAATTAATATTGAAGGTATGTTATATTATTAGTCATAATTCTGTTGTTATAAATGTTACAAATGAATATATAATAAGCTGTTAAATATTTAGATTGTCCATGAGGATGGCCGAAACGTTGGACTATTGGGGTAATAAAAAGTGTTGAGACTATACAAGGATACAATTTTTGATTTATTCAATAAATAATCACCAGTCTCAAGAAATTGAAAAAATATATTTCAAATATTATTTTTTTGTTATTATCATTCTTAAAATACATTTATCAATGCAGTTCCCACCTCCACCATACTCTTCTAGTCCAAAAGAAGAAATGAAATCAGTTATTT
>NW_027113409.1:14281-15711 GCF_000696795.3 Halyomorpha halys
ATCCTCCGAGGCGTCTGAAAAAAGATGGCCATAGGACCTTCTAATTTAAATTAATGTTTGAAGTACCACCAATGAGTGGTTCCTTCCCAAGATTTTCAAGTGTATAGGAAACATACAACATATTTACTTATTGTATTATTTTGTACAGTTGTAAATTACATTAAATAAATAAATAAAAATTATGTTTTAATTCGTGTAGTATCTTTAATAGTCAACCCTATCACATGAAAAAATAAGTATTAGTATTATTACCTCACCAGTTTCTACACTTGTACTATCAACTAATACTATTAGCTTTCATTATAAAACAGGTCCCAGAAGGGCTGGACCAGCAAGGCAACTGCAGGAGGCTCCCAGACTGCCCACCAGGATGACCTATCGGACGAATGCAGTGGACAAGATGCAGCCCCATTAGTAAGGCGCTCAAACTAAAACTGGGCTGCACCACAATAAAAAAAAATGTAGATTTTTGGGCAAACCCCAGTGCACTATCCCACTGGTCCCGTACCCCATATGCCAGAAGTGATAAGGGAGAGGGATAAAAAAAAAAAAAAAAAATTTCATGACATTTATAATGAAAAATCAGTAGTTAGTATGTGTTAACTTAATATTGTCCGAAAAATTTATCTCAGCAACAAAGAGATGTAAAAATGTCTAATAGCACTAAAATTAAAGTTAGTTTAATGAGCTATAAAGAAGTTTGTAACGTTTATCATCACTGGACTACTCCTGTGATGATAAACGTTATGAAAGTTATAGGTTATGATAAACTATATAGTAGGTGATAAACGTTATTGTTTTCATGATATTTGCCAAAATATACTAACAACAAGATGATTTCTAGTTGTTTGGACAAAATTTTAGATTTATGAAAAAGTATATCTCAGGAACCATTTGACGTACAAATATCTGAAGCTATCGTTGAAGGCAATTATCCAAAAGAAGGTTAATTAATTAACATTGAGTCCTGCAAAACTATTATTATAATTGGATTTTTTTCCAAAAGCTTTTTGTGTGTTTAGCAGTTTACCAAGTAAATACCTTTATATTTATTTATAAATGTTGTTACTGTTAATGAGAGGCACCAGCTGGAGTTTTTTAACTTAAAATAATTTCTTTTGTCGACATGCCAAAGATACCGCCGGACCTAGGCAAAAATCCGTCAGCAACAGATCTAAAGAAATGTACAAAGATATATAGATAACAGAGAGTATGCACCCTATGGGAACCGTTGACCATGTCGACTGAGTTAAACAAACAGCCCTTATCTTGCACGTGGCCAGTTTAGACATTAGAAAGTATAGAGAAATAGCCGCCGTAATTGATAACAAATAAACACCCCTTATCTCACACGGGGCCTCTCTAAAAACCTCGGGAAAAATACAATAAGCCGCCAGAAGCCGGCTTTCTTCAAAGAAGAAACTTTTAAA
>NW_027113409.1:16216-16862 GCF_000696795.3 Halyomorpha halys
AGGACAGAAATAAAAAGAAGGAGGAGTCAGAAGGAGAGGGAAGAAAAATTAACAAAAGGGCAGGAAAAAGAGTTTTGGACACAGTCAGGGTAGAGGACACAGTCGGACCCGGAGTTGGGGAAGACACAGAGTTGTTAGAGAGTCTCAGAAACACAGTCGGGTGGATACAGTTTGGGTGAGAATCTCGGAGAGGAGGTTCGAAGGAGCCCGGAGTTGAACATAGCCTGAGAGAGCCGGACGGAAGAGACAGGCCGGAGGAAGAGAGAACGGCAGGCAAGAGGCCATATGAACGCTCTTCCACGACAACCGCCAAGCCTACCGATGTACCGAAACAAGTAAGACCTTTTCTGTTGTTATTTGAATGGCAAGGATAGAATTAATAACTTAGAGTCAGTATAAATATCAAATATCCCAACTGGTACTTCTCAATTCATTACCTTATAATTAAAAAATAAGGAGACAAGTCTACCATGCTCTCTCATAATAGTATTCTTGATAATGTGTATATAATTGTAAATATAAAATATGTAACGAGGACTTTACTTTATAATTAATAATCCCTGCATGCCACCTCATATATAATAGCATAGTAAATTGGTGAACACGATACTGTTGGTAAGGAACTCCAATCATTAATTATGATATT
>NW_027113409.1:18067-18339 GCF_000696795.3 Halyomorpha halys
GACCTAGGCAAAAATCCGTCGGCAACAGATCTAAAGAAACGTACAAAGATATATAGATAACAGAGGGTATGCACCCTCTGGGAACCGTTAACCGTCTAGGCAGAGTTAAGCAAATAAACAGCCCTTATCTTGCACGTGGCCAGTTTAGACATTAGAAAGTACAGAGAAATAGCCGCTGTAATTGATAACAAATAAACACCCCTTATCTCACACGAGCCTCTCTAAAAACCTCGGGAAACATAAAGTAAGCCGCCAGAAGCCGGCTTTCTTCA
>NW_027113409.1:20069-21251 GCF_000696795.3 Halyomorpha halys
GGCAATATATTACATTAATATATGAATAAATTTCAATATAATACCTGTACGTGGAACCCCTAGTCGGGCTTAGAAACCCCGAAGCCCCGTACACGACAATTGTATAATATGATAGTAAATAAACTACATAAAGAAACTAAGTATTTATTTACAATGATTGATAAGTCTTTATTTACAATGATGTTAATAAAATAATTGAAATAATTCAAATAAATGGTTGCCATAAAATATTATTACTACATTATACTTATAGCGGCTGATTTGGGTGGTGTGTGTGTCGAGGTAGGTAGTGATGATGTCATAGCCATTGGTGTCGTGTTGTCATAACCGTGGGGGTCGTCATCTCAGCCCGGGGGTTCCATTTCTGAAGAGCTCTTCTCTTCTTGAAATTATTCACAGAGTGTATATGGTAGTGAATTTGTGTGAATAATTTTATATAAGAATAATTAAATATTTATGATTTTAAATTTAAAAAATAGGTTTTTAATTTATAATTAATGAATGACCTGGGCAGAATAGCCTGCAAAAGTAACTCTAAATTTAATGTGAGGAAGAAATTATAATTGAAGATGTCCTTGAGGATAGCTAAAATGGACGAAACGTTGGACTGGTGAAAAATAAAAAGTGTTGAGACAAAAAAGGATACAAATTTTGATTTATTTAAAAAAATAATTACCTTGTCTCAAGAAATTGAAATAATATAATTAAATTATTTATTTGACGTTTCGCCCCACTTTGTAGAGCTTTATCAGGGGCAGTTGAGAGATTTCGAAACAGTGACCGTAGTTTTTGTGTCATATTACATATATAAATTATTGACCGTATTATTTCAAATTATGAAAAAGTTGGTCAGAGGTGCGGTCTAATGAGAATAAAAAATAGTTAAACTCTTTATTTGCCGATCTGTCACCCCTCGTTGTAAAACTTCTTCAGGACTTTTCCAGTTGAGAAATTTAGAAACAGTGACTATATAATAAGACAAGAGTAGATAACAAAATTAAAAGTAAACTAAGATATGGCTAAACCTACTACTATCGTAGTGTATACTAATTTTTTGTAGTGAATGGGATGTTTAGAGCGTTTGTCAAGTAAGTGTTGTAGCAATCGGAATCTTCGAGCAGTTTCTTGTCGTTTCCACACAAATTCACATAGTGTATATGGTAGTGAATTTGTGTGGATAAT
>NW_027113409.1:21426-21732 GCF_000696795.3 Halyomorpha halys
CTCATATATAATAGCATAGTAAATTGGTGAACACGATACTGTTGGTAAGGAACTCCAATCATTAATTATGATATTCATATCTAGCATACCACGGCTAGGGGGCCAGATGGTATCTAGGGGTTGAATCAAATATACCGCATCCCTTTTCAGTCGGTTCCCATCAGGAACTGATAGAGATACATAATATAAATATATAAATACAGATACATAATGATATGTATGAGAGGCACCAGTTGGAGTTTTTTAACTTAAAATAATTCCTTTTGTCGGCATGCCAAAGATACCGCCAGACCTAGGCAAAAATCC
>NW_027113409.1:23651-24417 GCF_000696795.3 Halyomorpha halys
TTTAGACCGTTTGTCTAGTAAGTGCTGTAATAGTCGGAATCTGCGTGTAGTTTCCTGTCTTTTCAGTCTTGTGTGAGGATTCCAGGTTAGTCGTTAGTCAAGATGTAGTCCAAGATAATGAATCTGTTCTACAGGCGTAAGAGTGTCTAAACTCTATTTCAAAAGCAATTTTTTTTCGCAAATATCATGAAGAATACTACTTCTACGAAGATAAACGTCATAAACTACTGTACAGAACATTAAAGTAGCGTTAATTTGATTGCTAATTGTCATCTGTACGTCCCATGGTTCCTGAAATATAGTTTTTTTACTAACTACTGATTTTTCAGTCCATTTTTTTTATAAAATGTTGCTTTTAAAAAAGCTGTATCTCGGAAAAAATTAAACGCAAATATCTCCATTAGTAATCATATTTTATCAAATTTACTCTACTTTGTACGAGGTTCTATTAGGTTTTCTAGTGTCGTTGGTAGTTTTTACAATACGGAGCCCTGAATAAAAATTTTTTTTTAGTTTTGAAACAGCCGCCATATTTATTCTTCCTAACCGTAGTTGGCAGACTTATTCTATTTAGACTAGTAATTATACATAGTTTTCATTAAAGTAATCAAAAATTGGGGTGAAATAACTGCCTTTTTTCTCCTCTTGGGCCCTTGGACCAATACCTCCGGGAATACTAAGTATTGCTATTGTTTAGTAATTTATGTATATAGTATTTTAATTCTGATATAACTCTATACATATTTTTGTAATTATACCATTATCT
>NW_027113409.1:24467-25060 GCF_000696795.3 Halyomorpha halys
ATATTTATGATTTTAAATTTTAAAAATAGGTTTTAAATTTATAATTAATGAATGACCTGGGCAGAATAGCCTGGAAAAGTAACTCTAAATTTAATGTGAGAAAGAAATTATAATTGAAGATATCCTTGAGGATGGCTAAAATGGCCGAAACGTTGGACTGGTGAAAAATAAAAAGTGTTGAGTCAAATTAATAGTTGCAAACTATTTTTTTTTAACGCAATCGTAAACCTTTTCTTCATAATTTTTAAAAATCAATTTAGTTTAGCAAATATCATGACATTACTACTACTACGATGATAAAGGTCATAAACTACTTTATAGTACTATACATTAAAGTTTTAATTTGAGTGCTAATTTTTGTACTTCTCATAGTTCCTGAAATATAGATTTCTCAAAACAAATTCATTTTTTTTCTAGCAATTGATTTTTCAGTGTATTTTTTATGAAATGCTCCTTTTAAAAAAAATATATATCTTGGAAACCATTAAATGATGATGTTGATTTCTAGTTATTCGGACAGTATGTTTGATATATCTATGTCTCGATAATCATTATAGATGTCTACAGAATTCAAATTAAAGATAGTTTTACTA
>NW_027113409.1:26560-27145 GCF_000696795.3 Halyomorpha halys
TTTTCAAGTGTATATGAAACATACTATATATTTACCTATTGTATTATTTTGTACAGTTGTAAATTACATTAAATAAATAATTAAAAAAAAAAAAAAAACTGGAAACCCACCACTCTACGTTTCATACAAGACCATTCACACCTAACTTTAGGCCTACGCATTCCAACTGTAACGAACCACATTCTTATGACTTACAAAAAGTTTCACAATACATTACATGGACAATTTACAGTTTACAATTAGTTCAAATACTAATATGAATGAATAAATAAACTAGAATAAAATTGGAAATATTATGAGGATATGGCAATCCTGGGATGTTGAGGTAGGTTACTAAACGTAATGATTAGTGATCAGGTGAAACAAAAATTGTAAACTAATTATTATAATAAGTGTAAATGTGAAAATAATAGTAAATTTAGCACATTATCAACAAAATTAATTTATTATTATATATTTTTTCCTAATTTGAGAGGTTTTATAGTTAATTGACTAATGATAAAAATTGATAAAGGCCAAAAATAATGTAATAACCAAAGTTTGGTAGTGTGAATGAGGTAAGAATTTTAAATTTTCATAATGTTT
>NW_027113409.1:27195-28569 GCF_000696795.3 Halyomorpha halys
ATTCCTGGCAATCCTCCGAGGCGCCTGAAAAGAAGATGGCCTCGTGACCTTATATTGTAAACTGTTTTTAGAGTTCTATTACTGGGTAGTTTCTCTACATCCTGTATCATATCATTATGTCATTATGATCAAATTTACTGGTTGTATTTTTTTATACAGTTGTAAATATCAATAAATAAAATTTAAAAAAAAATTATTTTATTGGAAGATCGTTGATTGAGTATATGTATTGGGTTGTAAAATAAGTTCCTAGCGTTTTTGAATGAACTCCTCTATGTGCGTTTTGCAGTCTTCAAGCGAATTAAAGTCCCATTAAGAGAGTTTTGAAGCCGAAATAAGTGAAAATCTGTTGGGGTAAGGTCTAGTGAATAGGGTGGGTGGGTTAAACGCTACGAACTTATTTTGCAACCTGTATACTATTGGTAAAAATAACTCAAATTATAATTAAACTATTTATTGTAAGCCAACATTTCGCCCCATTTTGCAGAGCTCCGCGCTAAAAAAGTAACAAACGACTAAAATAATGTATCAAACAATAAAAGTAAGATATATTAAGTAAAATTAATTTATGAAAAATATGGGGATAAATTAAATGTTGATAATTATAATTAGCCTTGATGGGAACTTTACTAATGAAATAAAGAGGAAAATTAACAAAAATATAATTATAATAAATAATTTTAATACTTGACCTGAGTGGAGGGATGGTTACAACCATAGTTATGATAAATTTTAACAAATATTGACTGTGATAAAGAAATTTAATTTTTGTTTTAATGTGAAAATTGACTAATTAGGTAATTAGACATAATGTAGGGTATGCTTATTAACAAAAAATATATTTACGTAATGTTTTAATGTTTCATAGAGAAATTGTTGAATTGACCTGGGCAGAATAGCCTGCATGAAGTTGTGTTATTAAATCATTTAGTTATAAAATTGTATTAAGGTAAGATAAATTATAAATAATATTGTTGAGTATTTTAAATGTTTGAGGACCATAAATGTAATAAAAGTTGTTTTATTATCTCTGAGGATGGCCAAATTGACCGAAACATCAGACTTGTAAAGAAAAGAAAATGTTTTGAGACTATAATGGATAAAATTTAAATTATTTATTTAAACAACATTGACCAGTCCCAAGAAAGTATTTGAGATTAAAAAAGAATTAAGATAATTGATAACAAAAATAAAAATTAACTAAGGCTTATGGCTAAAATTAATTTTAAATATGTAAAAAATTATCTGAAAATGAACAAAGAAAATTTAAATAAGATGTACAGTGAAAAGTACAAAAAATCAAGAATTATGCAATTAATGAAAGATAAAAAGAAATATATAGGGAGATGGTCAGGGTTGCGGTCAATAGTGAAA
>NW_027113409.1:28619-29188 GCF_000696795.3 Halyomorpha halys
CCAAGACTCCCATTGGAGTCCTATACTGCCTAACCGTGGTTGGGGGTCAAAGTTCTTCATTTTGTGGGACCGCCACTCATTGAAAAAAGTCAACGTCCAGGCCGGATTTGAACCGGCACCGCCAATAGACATCAAATCGGTAAGACTGTGTCTTAACCACTGAGCTATGGGTGGCCCAATAATAAGTATTGCTATTGTTTCGTAATTTATGTATATAGTATTTTAATTCTGATATAACTCTATACATATTTTTGTAATTATACCATTAACTTCTGTTCACATATCCTAAAAGTTTCTCTGAATCTTTTTAAGGCGTTTCAAACATCAGACAGACAAGCTTACTTCATATCATTTTTGATTTATCTCTTTTCAATATCATGTTACTGATCAAAAACCTAACTGATGAAAAATATATATTTAGTAAAAACAATATTTGAAATATTGTGATCTTATGCATAATCGATATTGCAATTGATTTATTTTATTGGACGGAGTTGAGCTTTGGGGCTCCACTAAACCTTCGAATTCCTCTCGTATCCAATCTTTATAATCCAAAATCCTTCGTAAAA
>NW_027113410.1:0-3316 GCF_000696795.3 Halyomorpha halys
AAATTCAAACCCCCCCCCATAGGTTACGTGACCAGTGGTTAAGGCTGGTTCGAGGCCATGGTCCAAAGTCCAAGGACACCTGAGTGGTTAAGGCCGGTTCGAGGCTAGAGTCCAAAGTCCAAGGACACGTGGTTAAGGCTGGTTCGAGGCTAGGGTCCAAAGTCCAATTTGACTCATTTACTGGCCCAGAATCGGCTTATTACCCCTACTATCCTATATATCCGTACATCCTATTATTAAAATAACGAAGAATTTGAAATAAAATCCACGTAGCTGTAAATTTCCAGTTTTTATAATTCATATGCATTTTGGTTTTTGAATCATATTTGTATAAAAGAAACAATGATGTAATGTATAAAATTGTATACAAATACATAAATGAAACAAAAGGCGCCTGAATCATGATAAAATACATTTTATGTATGATTATTGTTCTTAATAAAAACGATATTAAAATAAATAAAAAATAATTCTTGTTTATTAGAGTCTATTTGATTTTCAGACTGCAGTATTCGAAATTGATATCTTTAATCCTTTTATAGATATCCCTAATACAAAATACAAATTTTTAACTATGCTACTTTACATTTTTTTTTTATGGCTGAAGTCCTCCATTGAAAACCCAAAGCCACTTAGGTAAACCTTGGATTTACTTAAGCCTAAAGTAGTAATGTCAAGATTCATCTCTCGAGGCCGCCGTCAATTTTGACCGTCCCATGTAGGATTCGAACCCACAACCAACCAAACCAAGTGCTCTACGACCCTCGCTCAACCCGCTCTGCTATCAAGTCCTCTTATAAAAAGTTTTTAAAGGATTACTTCATTTCATAACTATACGATTTTTAATGAGAAATTATCGTAAAACGCTAAAAATTAAACTTACCCCCTAATCTCATCTAGGTGAATACCAACGTTCCGAGCATGATGAAATAACCTATCAGAGACTGCCTTTATCACTGATATCTTTCTAAAAGTAATTCAGTGAAACTTTTAAATAACAACAAATCCTAACTCTTTTGATGTTCCGAAATTTAAATCTTAAATACCCTAGATTAATTTCTATATCATAAAGAAAATTAAAAAAAAAAAGAAAAAAAACTGAACCAGAGAATGACATTAAACTCACTAATAGTAATTATTACTAAATAATGCTCAGTCTAGGTTCGGTCAATGATCAAGTGTTCGTTAGTTACAACTGGTGTTGATGTAGCTCAGATAATTCAGAAGGGACTTATTTTGAAAAATCGTAATATGAAAAGAATCAATGAGGACTTTACTGTGAGGCCTGAAACAGTTTAGGGAATGGTTATAATCTAAAAACTATATGCCGAAAGAAAAAAAATAAAATAAAGGTGAGTCTTAATTTGATCTTCAATATTTTAAATTTTAAAATAGAATATTTTTTTTTTAAATATTAAATTTTAGCCATTTCTAGGATATATATTATGTTGAGGCCGATATAATTGTGGGAAAATGCTGTACACTTTGTGTTTTTACTAGGTTTTGTTTGAACTACATATCTGTAATAGTACAAGAGCCGGGAAGAAAAAAAGACAGTTATCTCACCCAATTTTTGGTTACTTTAATAAAAACTTGTTGTATAATTACTAGTCAAAATTGATGATTCTGCCAATTATAGGTAGGGAGAATAAAAAATGGCGGCTGTTTAAAAACCTTAAAAAAACATTAATTTTTCATTCGGAGCTCTATATCTTAAAAACTACCAACAACACCAGAAAATCTAAGAGAGCATTATTTAAAGAAGAGTAAGTTTGCTGAAATATTATCCCTAAAAGAGCTATTTACGTCCAATAGTTCTCGAGATATAGCTTTTTAAAAAGCAAATTTTCTTAAAAATCTTCTGAAAGATTAGTAGTTAGCTAATTTATTTTGAGAAATATATATATGTCAGGAACTATGAAACGTACAGATGTCTATTAGCACTCAAATTAAAGCTAGTTTAATGGATTATAAATAAGTTTATGTCCTTTACCATCGTAGGAATAGTAGTTTTCATGATATTTGGTAAGACAAATTGATTTATAGTTGTTCGGACAATAAGTTTGATTTATGAAAAACTTTTAGAAACCATTTGATGTAAAGATGTTTGCCAGCGCTAAAATTAAAGTTAGTTAAATTTACTACAAAATAGTTAATATCTTAGTAGGAGTAGTAGTTTTTATGATATTTGACAATAATAATAAATCAATTTATTGTAGCACATTTCATGTAAACTATTACTCCTACAAAGATAAACATCATAATATACTATATAGCTCATTAAACTAGCTTTAATTTGAGTGTTAATAGAAATCTGTACGTCAAATAGTTTTTGAGATTTTTCCAAATAAATTCTCTAACTACTGATCTTTCATTACGTCCCATACAACATTTTTATGAAAAGTTGTTTTTTAAAAAGCTATATTTCGAAAACTATTTAAAGTAAATAACTCTATCAGGGCTCATCTTTTAGAAAATTTGCTCTTCTTTAAATGACGTTCTATTAGGTTTTCTTGTGTTCTTACTTTTTGAGATAAAGAGCTCCGAATGAAAAAGTAGTTTTTTTTTATCGCTTTGAAACAGCCGCCATTTTTTATTCCCCTACTTATACTTGGCAAACTCGTGAATTTTGACTGGTAATTATACATAGTTTTCATTAAAGTCATCAAAAATTGGGGTGAGATAACTGCCTTTTTTCTCCTCTTGGGCTCTTGTACTATAAAGACTAATAAGTCCAACACAGACCTCTGCAAAATTCAAAGTAGACTAAAATAGTGAAACAAAATGAGCGCCTACAAAAAAATAATACTTGTTTTCATCTCTCGGAATCTAGGACAAACGATAGTAAAAAAAAATTAAGACGTTTTCTCTGCAACCTTTTAAAAATAGATTAGTTGATATGATATGGATTGACCCTTTTTATTTATATTTGGCAATGAGTAATTGTGGATTTAACGTCTATTGTAATTAAACAAGTTCGATTATGAAACATATCTTATCTGAAGCTGGGTGCATTGACCCCTTCATGTTTTCATCCCAAATTCCATTACAAAACCTTGCGAAATCTTTGATTTGTCCAATAAAAATACTGAATCGTACAACAATTTTTTTATAGATGGTTTATGCGTAAAATATTTAAGGGAGTATTTTTTGTTTTTAATTTTTAGCTTTTTTTCTTCATTTTTTTAAAAAGTTTTATTGATTGATAGACGTGCCATTTCTTAAATTTTTTATTGTATATATGCTTATATTGACAATTATAACTACAAATTCCTCTCAAGTCAAGTGTCGATTCATTCATTTCAATTATTTAGTA
>NW_027113411.1:0-1435 GCF_000696795.3 Halyomorpha halys
AACAACTCGAACTTTTTGAAATTTGAAATTTTCGCGATCAAAATACTTCCTCTTACTATATATTTCAATGACATGATAGTAAAAATGTAGTGATAGTAGGAAAGGACGAATAGTACAAGAGCTGGGAAGAAAAAAAGACAGTTATCTCACCCTAATTTTTAATTACTTTAATGAAAACTATGTATAATTACTAGTTAAAATTGATGAGTCTGCCAAGTATAGGTAGGAAGAATAAAAAATTACGGCTGTTTCAAAACCTTAAAAAAACGTTAACTTTTCATTCGGAGCTCTATATCTTAAAAACTACCAACATCTAATACCAAAAATCTAAAAGAACATTATTTAAAGAAGAGTAAGTTTTATGTAATATTAGCCCTAATAGAGCTATTTACGTCCAATAGTTCCCGAGATATAGCCTTTTAAAAAGCTAAATTTCATAAAAATACATTAATGAAATATCAGTAGTTAGTTAATTTTTTTTAAAATTTATTTATAGTTATAGTTTTGAAACAGCCGCCATTTTTTATTCTCCCTACCTATGCTTGGCAGACTCATCAATTTAAGTAATTATACATAGTTTTCATTAAAATAATCAAAGATTGGGGTGAAATAACTGCCATTTTTTCTCCTCTTAGGCTATTGTACTTGCACGGAAAATAGGAATCACAAAACTTTCATTTTACCACAAAAAAATTCGGACCAGGCAATAATCTTCCCAGGAAAATCTCGAACATTTAGAAAAAATACTCATCACGATCTGGTGAACGGTATGGTAGTACATAAAGTACGAGCAAGTAGGTAAAGTGACAAAGGCAAAAGTGAGGTATAGTACAATGTAAAAGGGGAATATTAAGAAAATTAATAAAAATAACAAAATCTAGTGAGAAATGCATGTCAGGTTGTCGATAACTGAGGGAACGGAAAGTCAGGTAAACTTTCTCCAATTCTTCGCTAATCCTTAAAAAGAGTAAAATGCTTTATAATATATAGATAGTTAACCTGGCAGAAACATTTAATATCTCGTCTAATATTACAATAGGCAAATATATGAGATAAATGTAGAAGTACATGTATAAGATATGGATTATATACAATATTATAAAACTAATTTCTGATAAAATAAAACACCAAAATGGTCTAAAGATAATTAGTGAGTATATATGTTTGCAATTTTTTAAATGAAAATTAGAAACATGGAATGTAAAAGAAATACAATGAAAGAATAAAGGTAACACAAAAATAAATATTTTAACAAACCATAAATAATAAGGTATCTTCTAATAATAATAAAATAAAAATAAAAATGAAGTAATGATAATTATATATAAATATATTGTTGAAGATATGGGATTTGAAGGATTGGAAGGATTAGAAGGGAATCGTAGCAACGATTGAAGGAAGAAATGAAATCCCAAGGGAATAGGAACGGATTAGC
>NW_027113411.1:3526-3855 GCF_000696795.3 Halyomorpha halys
TTAAATTACTTTTATGTGTGATGGCAAATGGAGAGAAAAGTTTTAGAATTGAAATAATAGAAAAATTAAACACATTTAAAGAACGACAAAAAAGGGAAAAGAAATAAAAATAATAAAAAGGAAAAAAAAAATCATATATAACTTTAGTACATAATTCAAAAATATTTATGACAATTTAGAAAAAATTTGCTGTGGCTATTTATATTATCAGGAATAAAAAAAAAAAAATCGTGTTTCATTAGTTATAAGTATGTTGTGTATGAGGAAACCCAATGAACTTTTGGGCAGCACATTTAAAAAAAAAAATTTTCTCTGTAAATAAAATCATT
>NW_027113411.1:4129-5837 GCF_000696795.3 Halyomorpha halys
ATGGATTCAATACAATATTGTTGCTTTCCCTAAGAAGGAGAAGTCAGCAATAATTCTGGATCACACCGTAAGATGAAAATACCGACCTTGACCAGGCAAATAAAGTGTAGGTGGAAAAGAAGGAAATTTACGACAAATGTATTACTTTCCTTAAGGAAAAGTTCAGGAAGGGTTTCAGAGAAAGAGACTTCTACGTGAGTTTTTGTCCTTTGGTTCAGAGCCCGTGGAACGATACCCAGCTCAACCAGGAGCTTCGTAGAGAAGCTCGATATCCACGACGTGGCAAAGATAACCGGCCAGCAAGAACCACGCGAATATCATTTTCAACTCATCCTCACACCTCCCCCCTTCCTTCAAGTTCAATACCCTTTCATCCTCCTGGACTGTTCCTCCCGCTGTACCTCAGTCCATTTTCTCCCTCTTCTCTCCTTTTCCTCAAGAACCCCAAACTCTTTTAGCTTATATTCCTATTTATTTAAAATGAATATTAGTTGTATTTTGTACTATAGATGTATTTTATTTATGTTAAAGGGGGGGATAGGGGAAAAAAGAGTCACAGCCAGAAAAGTCACATTGAGTTGAACGAAAAAATATGAAAAAAAAATCATATACTATTATTATATATTGTTTACATGTTATGCCTATATGTTGTAAGATTTAAAAAAAAAAAAAATGTCTAATTAGATTTGAATAAGTATGCTGTGTAGCCAGTAGCAATCCAATCAAGTTAGGGAACACAACTTTCTTGTTTTTAAAGTTTTTCCCTCTTTTGAGCTTAACAAAAAATGCTTAATTTTGTTAATAACTTGTCTTTTTGCCGAAAAGATCGGACCAGCCTAGATTTTCCCAGGAAAAAAAACCATTGAACGGATGAACGGTATGACATTCCATAAGGACGAAAAATCAAATATTGCTTTTTATATATAATAGATATGTTAGTATACATCATTATATATTTTAATGATCATTCTAAAATAACTAATTGTTATTACGAAAATATCATATTAAATGCTTAATGTGATATACCATCTGATCTACAACTAATTATATAATTACAGGATAAAGTGCTGTATAGTTACTCCTTTTTTACAAAAACCTCTGTATAAAGGACAGCATTATCTTCCCAGCCTAGGTCCTTATGTTCAGATTTCACAATACTGTGCACACTTTGAAGTTTTAAAAAGTTAAAAAAAACCTATTTCTTTTACATCGCCAGTAATCCAGAGTGATGATTTAATTTGTTAAAACTATAAGATAGTTCATTTATAAGTGAAAAAAGCATAAATATGGACTTATAGTATTTATTAATTGGATAAAATGAGTTCACTCACCAAATTTTTATTATGCATATTGCTACCATCAATTAAATTAGTTTAACAGAATTAAATGATTTATAAGATAAATATTATGTATCTCTAATTCCAAAAAATTAGATTATGAACACTTTCATAGAAATTTGATTACCCGATATATATATTTTTTAATATGTATATATTGTTTTTGTGGTTGATATATTTATTAGTTCTTCTGGTAAGCGATTGAACAGGTATGGTACCATATAGTTCAAGGAAAGTTTACCAAATTTATTGTTATAGGATGGTTCGATAAATTAATTTTTTTTTAAATTTTTATTGTTATTATTGTACAATCCAAATTTTAAATTTGCATGGTCATATTTCATAAAAGTACTTTTAATTTTGTTGGTCAT
>NW_027113411.1:6063-10399 GCF_000696795.3 Halyomorpha halys
GGATTACAGAGATTACATACAATATTTTATTATTTATTTTAACACATTAGTGTATTATTATATATTATATATTATATTATATTTTGACAAAAGGATAGAAAAAGCTGCCCCCTGACTGCAGGGCCCCGTCTTTGAGACTAGACATACTAAGCTAGGGCATACAAGGCACCAGGGCCCGAAGGCAGTCGGGTGCTCCGTCCTACCCTGAGCCCTCGGTCCTTCCAGTCCACTATAGATAGCTAGTGCCTCCTCCTATCAGTCCTTGCGGGAGGTATGTCTCCTTAATGTTAAAGCTACTCAATTATCTGTCATAGTTCGAGGTAATAATCTCAAAGCTTCTTAAGCCCTTTTAATACAAGAGCCGGTGAGAAAAAAAGGCAGTTGTTTCACCCCAATATTTGATAACATTAATGAAAACTAGCTATAATTACTAGCATTAATAGATGAGTCTGTCGAGTATAGATAGAGGGAAATGGAAAATAGTGAATGTTTCAAAACCGTAAGAAAAATTCGTTTTTCATTTGCAGCTCCATATCATTATAATTACATCACAAGAAAAACGAAAGAGAACATCATTTGAAGTAGAGTTAATTTGTTAAAATATGAGCCCTAACAGAACTATTTACGTTCAGTAGTCCCGAGATATAGTTTTTAAAAAACCAGCACTTCATAAAAAAAGTTAGTGAATTTATTTTGAGAAATCTATGTCTTAGGAACCATAATAAGTACAGATGTTTGCCAGCACTCAAATTAAAGCTAGTTAAATTGACTAAAATATAGTTCATAACGTTTATCTTCGTATCAGTAGTATTTTTTATGGTATTCGACAATATAAATTTACAAAATGTTAATTTCTAGTTGTTCGGATAAATTGTTTGATTTTTGAAAAAAAATATTTCAGGAACCATAACACAAAAATGTCTATTAGCACTCAAATTAAAGCTGGACTAATGTAATATAATGTACTTTATAATGTTTATCTTCTTATCAGTAGTATTTTTTATGCTATTTGCTAAAATATATTGATTTATAGTACAACTACTACCCCTACGAAGATAAAGGTTATAAACTACTTTATAGTCCATTCTACTACCTTTAATTTGAGTTCTGGCATGCATCTATAAGTTCTATGGTTCCTGAAATATATTTTCTCAAAAATCAAAAGTTTTATCCGATCAACTAGAAATTTTTTTTTTAAAAACTTCTACTTTTTATTTATTGATAGATATTACAATGCCACACTGTTGTGGGCAATAGGTAATAGTGATAAATGATCTCATACTTACTAAAATAAAATAAAGTAAATTAAATAAATGAATAAAAAAAAAACTCTCTTAAAATATATACAAACAGAAGAATAAACAAAATGAACTGAAATGAAGATAGTTTGATTATCTATCTGTATGAAAAATAAATAAATAAAGTAACATAATGATAAAATAATATATACAATATTTACACAATCGACCTGAGGATCCCTGAGCCCACTCTATTCTCCACGTGTGAAGGGTAGACCAGAGCTCAATAATTACTACACAACTAGAAATTAACATTTTGTAAATTTATTTTGTCAAATATCATAAAAAATGTTACCCCTACGAAGATAAACGTTATAAATTACTTTATAGTACATTAAACTACTTTTAATTTGAGAACTTATTGACATCTGTACGTCAAATTATTTTTTAGACATAGTTTTCTTGAAAATAAATTCAGTAACTACTGATTTTTCAGTGCATTTTTATGAAGTATTACTTTTTAAAAACCAAATCTAGGGAACTAGTAAATGTAAATAGCTCTATTAGGGCTAATGTTTCAGAAAATTTAATCTACTTTATGTTCTCTTAGGTTTTCTGGTGTCGTTGGTAGTTTTTAAGATATAGAGCACTGAATAAATAATTAATTTCTTTTAACGTTTAGAAACAGCAACTATTTTTAATTTCCCCTACCTATACTTATTATACATAGTTTTCATTAAAGTAATAAAAAATTGGGGTCAAATAAAAGCTTTTTTTTTTTTTTGGCAAAAACTTACACTCTGGAATCTTGATTTCAGAACCAAATAAGGCATGGTAATGAAATATGGTTTATATGTGTTTGTGAACCCTGAAAAACACTTATTGAAATATATACATATACATTTCTTATAATTTTCGACTGAATGGTAAATTATAATACCATCTTCTGGTAGAATATTTCTTTTTTAAGATCTGTTTGTATAAAAGTCTATTTAAAACTCGTCTTCACAACTCCTTATATCACGAGACTCACTGGTATGAAATTGCTAATGGTGAATAGCGAAATCACAATACTGTCTTATTACTGGAGATATCTTTACTATACCATGCTTTAATACGATGTGAGTTCTTATTTCTTTTCCCGGTTTTCGGTTCCTTAATTATCTTATATAGTTTTCCTATATCATGTACCTTTTTACCAATTGTACATATTGGTCAACGGATTAAAGATGTGTATAGTTTGTCGTGAATACACTTACCACGTTATCTTTGGTCGTAAAACCGGTTAATTTATTTATCATGCATCTTGATATTTTTATTATATTTTAAGTCATTTTAATAGAAAACAACTGAAAAAAATGGGTTTTATAAAACTTTTTTCTAAGTAATCACTAATAATAAACTTTTAAGTTCTCTCAGAGGGAACAACCGAGTGTTGTATATGAAAGTAAAGTTTTAAGCTCATAAGAATCTTATGGTATATTTATTTGAACTGCATTGCTTGTTTTTTTTTCTTATCTTTTCTATTTTTATTTGTATTATTATTTATAAATTAAGGACTGAAACAAATAAGTAATGTTTACGATATATGGATTTATTTATTATTTACATAGTATTTGCTTTTAGGGAATAACAAATAGATCCCATCTCTAAAGATAACAAACATTGTTAGTTCTTTCATCATTAGAAGCATTACTTCTTTTAAATTTACTTATCTACATATGGAATATATAGTAAGGGGAAATATTACGATCGTACAAAATTTGGAATTCCAGTGTTCGACGGAAATACACGTCTTGAAGTCCTCTGAAATATGGAATTCGAAATTTTTCACAATCAAGTACTTTCTCTTACTATATATTCCATATGTAGGTAAGTGAAAGTAAAAATGTTTTCATTTCCTTTGTATAAAAGGAAATAAACAAATAATATTTAAGAGGATTAATATTATTAATCTGGGATCTTAGATAACAAAGCAGTAGATAAAATGATTAAATTTGCCGTTACAATAGATTAGCCATTAGAACTAAGTTGTCTTACACTTGTTATTATAAAATTATTAAATTAGATCAGATAGAAAAACAATATAGTTAGAACTCTACTGGGCAGTTATATAAAAATATATTTCATATTAGAAGAAGATAGTTGACCGCATAAAGTATATTGTTGGAAGATAGTCCGGGTGGTGGTCAATAAAGGTATAAAAGGTCAAAATAGTAAAAGAAAAATATTTATTGTTAACCAACGTTTTGCCCCACTTTGCTGGACTTCGTGAGGGCTAAATGAAAAACAAAATACAATCATTGTAAGAATTTACAGGGCATTAAAATAATAATATTTAGCTATTATAATATTAGACAAGAGTTTTGATGGTTCTGTCATTTTCCCTATCAATATATTATAAATAATCTTACCCTTTTTAAGGGATAGTGAAGACATGGGGAAATTTTACACCTCAGATGGGATATTGTAATAGTTGAAATCGACGAGCAGTTTCCTGTCTTTTCAGTCTTGTATGAGGATTCCATGTCAGTCGTTTGTCCAGATTTAGACCTAAGGAACGGATCTGTTCAACAGGAATAAGTGAGGTATTATTAAAAGATACTGTGGGGCAAGACGAAGGTTTACAACGAAGGGTAAATGTGATTTGGTGGGATTTATTTTAATCTCCCAGTTTTGGCACCATTCTTCATGGGCGGTGATGTGGGATTGGAGGGATTGGGATACATGGGAAGGATCATTATTCACTGACAATAGGCATGTGTCATCGGCATACGTGGTGAGAATAGTGTTAGAATGGGTAGGGATGTCAGCTGTAAAAACTGTATAAAGGATAGGATCATGGATGCTACCCTGAGGTAGGGATGGGATATCGAAAGAAAAATATCGATATCGGTATCGATATCGATATCGTTATTATATCGGACATAAAATATCGATATTTTAAAATATCGATATCGAAAATTTAACGAATTAAAGTAATAATAATTATAAAATGATACCGTAGCATGATATTGGAAGACTTATATCATGTCATACCTTATCAAAATACATAAGAAACTCTTAATAACTATGAAAAAAAGCAACACCACGACAAC
>NW_027113411.1:11657-11919 GCF_000696795.3 Halyomorpha halys
ATCGAAATATCAATAATTTGTTTAAAAATACTAGAAAATTGTGTAGAGATTTTTAAACAGGAATATCGACATATTGTATTGTTGTAATATGGATATGGAATATAAGCGACAATATTCCGATATTGTTTTATCGAAATATCGATATTTTGTTTAAAAAAACAATTTAAAAATGGAATATCAATATTTTAATTTTTTAATTACATATTTATTTTGATATTATATAGAGATATTAAAATGGGAATATAGATATTTTATTTTGATA
>NW_027113411.1:12684-13497 GCF_000696795.3 Halyomorpha halys
TTATCGGTTACTGAATATCGATATCAAAATATCGGATATCGGAGACAAAATATCGATATTTCGATAATATCGATATCGATATCCCATCCCTACCCTGAGGTACACCAGCAGACTGAGGAAAAAGGGATGAATAAGCGCTGTTGTGATTTACTTGAAATAACCTGTCTGAGAGATAAGAAGGGATAATGAGATAATATGTAGGAGGTAGGAATTTACGGATCTTGTTTAGCAGTCCTGGGTGCCAGACTCGATCAAAAGCCTGTTCTATATCAAGAAAGACTCCCGAGTAGTATATTCCGCGCTCCAATGAAGACGAGACTACATCAACCACACGATGGCATTGCTGGATAGTGGAGTGGGATGTTCAGAATCCAAACTGGCGATCTGGAATTATGTGGTTGGAATCTAGGATGGGATACAGGCGTTTCTCAATGATTTTTTCCATGAAAGGTAACAGAGAGATAGGACGGTAAGAGGATGCGTGTTCTGGCGGCTTTCGAGGTTTGAAACATCTAAATATAAATCAAAATATTATTTATGATAGTATATTGAAAGTAGCAGGCTATGCAAAAATATGTTACGTGTATATATATTTGAAATCTTTGACCAAAAATTGTAGGAAGATACCCGGACAATCTTCAATAAAGCTACCAAACTAGTAAAAAAACTATTTAGTGTTAACCATCGTTTCGCCCCACTTTATAGAGCTGCGTCAAGCCTGTCTTCATTGAAACAAGGATCACATCTGAGATGTTACATGAATCCCTGACTATCTTCCTACAATCTACTTTATCAAATATCTTATTCCGAAAT
>NW_027113411.1:18357-18602 GCF_000696795.3 Halyomorpha halys
CTGACCGCACCTCCCGACAAACTTCTTCAAGCATTAATCTACGGTCAACTATCTACATCTCGTTAAAAAAAAATTGTTTACTATTTTGGTACCTTTATTGACTACCACCTACCTACCTTCGTACAATCAACTTCATACCGTCAACTATCTTCTTGAAATACAAAGAATAACAGATATAGTTATGATATAGTATATTAGATAGTAAATGAGATATATTTAACTTATTAAATAATAGCAGTAACAAA
>NW_027113412.1:0-1074 GCF_000696795.3 Halyomorpha halys
AAAAACTGTTGAAATTTGAATAAGTTAATTTGTCAAGTTCTCATTACCACGGGAAGGCATTGCTCCTGTTAATAATATAAAATAAATTTTCTTTATATCAATTCTCCTCCTTATTATGTATATTATCATTTAATGTCTACTTATTGTAATATTCAAATTTTAATTAAAATAAATAAAAGCGAATTTAATAGTTTTTATTTATTCTCAGATCTTAAATATAGCTTTGAAGATGACGAGGTTTAAATGAAAAGATTAAATATTAAATAGATATGAGAATTTTATTTTAAATTATACATGATATTATTGACTCTTAACTCAGGGCGCGTTTTACAGCCAATCAGAACAAAGACACTTAAATAAATTAATGGCTACTTTTCCAAATATACTTAAATTCTATGTTAAGCAACACTAACCAATTATATAATCTTCTTTGATTACTGATGATTCTCGATGTCTTCTTTCTAATTATGCTACTTCTGACATTAAACAAAGGGCTGGTCTTCAACTAATTTTCCGGACACGTCCAACCAACCCGTGATCCAAACTAAGAGTCCTTTCTTATTTTAATCACACAATCTAGGATGACTGGTGATTCTTGATTTCTACTCTCTAAATATCTACCACTGACAGTAGACAAAGGGTGTTCTGTATCACCTGCATCCAGATGTCATCTCCTCTGCAACTAAACTACAATTTTCTAACAGAGTCCAGTATCCTTTCTTTTCTCTTTAATGCTCACTCATTGATTTTAGATGCAAAACATCGAATGTAGCACAACCACTCTAATTCACAATGTAAATGCTTCATTGATAATTGTCATTATCTTATATTTCTACTTGAATTAATCTGCAGTATAATCGTTTTAGAGGAAAAACAAAAGTTGAATTATTATTATTATATACTCCCAATACAAACCATCACTTTGTCTTTGACTGCCATCAAAACAGGTATGCATTCTGTCTCATCATTTGATTTGTATTTTTTTCATCTCTTTATTTGTACTTTCTTTAATATTTCTTCTCTTATCTATATGTTACTATTACCCTTTTCATTTACTATTTACAACCTTTAATT
>NW_027113413.1:0-1077 GCF_000696795.3 Halyomorpha halys
TTACCCATTCTAACCCATTAGTTCTTAATCTCTCTATATATATATATATATTTCCTCAGGGTTTTTTGTAACTTTAACATTTAAGCATCAATTACACTGAACAGGAAGCAGACAGATGACTGAAAGTACAAGTGGAAGATATATATAAAAAAAAGCGTGCATCACTCAAATTTCACTTATCACCCAATGTACATCTACAAATTTTGTTTAGATTGGTGAGCTGGTGTAAGATTTTTCTGTTGTTATAAAAATTAAATGATTTTAAACTTTCTCGAGGAAGGATTATTTCTCCTTTTACATTAACTCTGTACCCCTACAACCCAGGATGTTTTAATAAAGACCTAATAAAAGTAATTATCAAAAATAACATTTGTTTTCGTCAAAATAACCAAGGATTTCATCAACGGAAAGCATATACTAATACGTTAGATTTTCTAAAAAAATAAAACGGATATCATTTTCATTTTCAACACTTCCGAAAACATTTAAAGGGACATAAAAAATTAAATGAAAAAATTCCAACAATTGAAGTAATAAATAAGAATAAAGTGAGTTGATGAAATCAAAAAAGCCAAGAAAATGAAAATGATAAACAACTATTGACGATATTGAAAATATAGTGTTTAAAAAATCATAGAATATTTAATTACAGCCCTATTATTAATTTTACGATCAGATTTCATAAGAATGACTATAACTAATCAAAACAAAGTAGGAACTCTATATCTCTTTTTTTTAAAAAAAAAACAAAAAACAATGATTATTAAAAACTCATTACATAACCTTATTTTTTTTTCATTCCAACTAATGTTAGATGGCTGAGAGTGAATCAGAAATTCGGAATAATGCCTCATTGATTGCGTTTAAACAAACAAACAAACAAGATATTTCACATTCCTTCTTGAAACCATTTATGACATCCACCCATTGTTCTAGAAATTCTAAAAGCATGTTAAAATGGTGCATACATAGAAATTAAACACTGGAGAAAGTTAAGCTATTTAAAACATGAACAAGAAAGTCTATCTGGAAAGTCATCTCAAAAGCATCGATCAAAATTAATAAACTATTTGATAA
>NW_027113414.1:0-1891 GCF_000696795.3 Halyomorpha halys
TCGTGGCAAAATTATTAGCCGCTTTCAGAGTTAATGGAAAAGTAGAAGTTATTACAATTTTTTTTATTTTATCTGAACATCGGGGCACCCACTTTGAATAGTGTGCAAAGAAAAAAAGAGGTGGAGATAGAGTTGACCCGGTAGGTATTTATTAGGGAGAACTTGCCCGAAATTGCCCGTGAAATTGCCCGTATCGTAGGGAGTATGCTGCGGGAATACAAAATTCCAGCGAGGGAGTGAAACCCGATGCAGATAAAGTCGCGGCTATACCGAAGATAGCCTTGCCTAGAGTTTTGAAGGGTGTTTGGAGGTAGTTGGAAAGTTTAAACTATTAGAGGAGATTTGTGTCAGAAATGGTGGAGCATCTCGTCCCACTTAACAACCTACTAAAGAAAGGCCAAAAAGTGATGGTCACTCCAATAGTGAAAGACAACATCAGGCGGTGTATGGAGAAGCTGCCGCTTCTTGCTTTTGCAGACTTTATTCGCCAATTCACTATGAGAACAGACGCGAGGGAGTACGCGCTGGAGGCGGTGTTTTCCCTGGAGGGTGAAGGAGGATATCGCCCAGAGGCGTACGCCACTAGACGCCTGACGGAGAAGGAAACCACATACAGCGCACTGAAACGAGAGCTCTTGGGAATAGCTGTTGACCACATTAGACCTTATGTGTTTGGCAGAAGGTTCAGACACACACCGACCACAGGCCTCTGCAATGGGTGGGGAAGTTGAAGGAATCTTCGGCCAGGATTACTCGTTGGAAGGAGCTTTTTGGACTGTATAATATGGAAATCGTACATAAACTAGGAAAAGAAAATGTAGTAGCTGATTGGTTGTCACGAGCAATAACAGTAAATGCAGTAGAGCAGGAGGCTGGGGAAACGTCCGGTGTGATGAGACAGTTTCTGCGGGAATGGACGCCTAGAAAGGAAGAACAGGATGGAGCAGAAGAATCGTTGAATAACGAGAGTTCGGCATAAGAAAGACCAGGAGACATAGAGGAAATACATGAAATAATTAACAATATGAGACAAATTATTTGGAAGAAGTAAACCACCGGATTGACCAAAATTAAATATAGTGAGTATGGGAGAAGTAAAATAACGACGATCTGGACACAGCAGGCGTAAAGAACGACCAGATCCGTAGAGCGTTGAATAATGCTTCGAAACTTAGAGAAAAGTATCACCTGTATTGTGGAAATGAAACCATTTTGGAGAAGATCAAGCTGCTAGGGCGTGATGAACTGATAGGAATGGACATTCGTCCGTTGCAAACTGATGGTGGAAACCCTTTTGGAAGAAGAACAACAACGAGAAGTCACTCTAGCGTATCATCAGGGTAAGACTAATCACTGTGGAATCCCTGAGACTATGCAGGCCTTAAAGAGAAGATACTTTTGGTGGGGGATGAGGAAGACTATCGGAGATTGTCAGGAGCTGTGAGGTTTGTTAACGCACGAAATACGACAGACATCCGCCTAAAGGAAGACAGGAGAAGACACCTACCACAGATGGACCGCTGAAAGATTTACAAATTGACACATTTACATGGAAGGGGTACAAATGGGTGACCATGAATGACCTCTTTAGTAAGACGGCAATGGCGCACCAGGTGCAGGACAGGTCTTCGGAAGCAGTGTTGGCAGCTCTCTACTTGTGGTTTTAATTCTACGGAGTTCCTCATCAGATTCTGGCAGAGAATTGGACAATGCCATGATTCGAAAGGAAATGAAGGACCTTGACGTAATTTGGCATCTCAACACACTAGGGCAACCCAAGAGTAGAGGAGGCATGCATAGAGTCACGTTGAGTGACCAACTTCGATTATTTCAGGTCGACCAGGGACTAGAACTAGGGATGGGATATCGATATCGATATTATCGAAATATC
>NW_027113415.1:0-357 GCF_000696795.3 Halyomorpha halys
AGATACTATAGAAATAAATTCATAAAATGTTGTTTTATAGTAGTTGTTGATTTATGAAAAACAATATCTCAGGAAGCATGAGGCGCACAAATGTCAGTTAGCACTCAAATTAAAACTAGTTGAATGACTATTAAGTAGGTTTAGCTTCGTTGGTGTTATAATGTTTATGATATTTGCCAAAAGTAATTTACAAATTGTTGTTTTTTCGGTATTTAGAAAAGATGCTTGGTTAAATGAAAAACAATTTCTCAGAAACCATTAGACGTACGTCTGTTGGCTAACACTCGAATTAAAGCTAGTTGAATGTACTATAAAGTTGTTATAATTACTATTTTTCATAAAATTTAACGAAATAAA
>NW_027113415.1:1567-2647 GCF_000696795.3 Halyomorpha halys
TTATAAAAAATTTATCGTTAAAATTACAACTAAGAAATATACTGACCCTGACCGACTACATATATTAATTATTGATTTATAGGAAATATTTCTTTTCAGGTTATAAACAGCTCATTTTAGCAAATGCTGTTTAGAAGTGGAGATAAATTATACAGAGATGCAATGCTAAAAGTAATAGACCGCTCTTTACAATCCCTCAAGCTATATTTAGCATGACGCTGAGCAGATCCTACAGTCCATCTCATTGTATCAAGGTACTGCCGGACATTGAACAGATTTTTAGAATATATTCTACTTTCGTATATTTATATTGGCTTCCTAATTGGCGGGATGATGAGGTTTCTTCGTTATAAATCTGTATTTCTAAAAATAATGTGCAAAATACCAATGAGAGGAAAATTTAATACGTAATATTTCAAGGGATTACCAGATTAGAATTAGTGCTATCTTAAATTGTTTTGTTCTCAAGATATTCATTACGAGACATTATTCTTTATCTTTAAAATCCCGCCCATAAAGCATATATCTGCAAATAATTGTATAATTTTATTTCTACCACACCTATGAATATCACACGTACTTTATTTTTGTAATTTGTTCATGTGGTATGGTCGTAAACAACCTACTTCAATTGTTCCTTGGGCTCTAAAACTAGCCTTTAGGGCTAAAAAGTGCATACGCAACCAAAGCACGCGGTTTATGACTACCTATAGGTACCTATAGGTTTGGTGGTTTATGATATACCACTTAATCGAATTAAAATGCTACGTTTCTCATTAAAAGCAGAATATGTTCTTTAATTTTTTTTACTGGAATCGTTTTATACTGGAATCCACCGTTAAAGATTTATAGGTTACGTAATTCGATACTTAGTCTAACTTAGTGGCGGCTTAGTAACAGTTTAAGGGCCGTCTGAAATGCGCATCCGTGTTAAGAGTGGACCCATACTTAGTACTATGTCTCAAACTAAAAAACTTATCTTTCTTAGAATACAATTACTTCTTTAAATTTAAATTTGAGGTTTCTTAAACTTAGATAATATGTTTTTAATTTATTTATTTAATGTGATTTACAACTGTA
>NW_027113416.1:0-1139 GCF_000696795.3 Halyomorpha halys
GAAAAAAAAATTCCTCCGGATAAATCGAGTTAAAAAATTTCTAATTTTTAATTTTTTTGAAAAATGCTAATTGGTGCTTTGAGACGACACTAAAAACTAATACGAAATGCTCTTTTCTAAAATAAATTATTATTCCCCGGACTGAAACGAATCGATTGGTATATAATAACAGGGGAAAAAGCTCATACTTTCTGAGCTACAAACCAAAAACGCTTAATTTTGTACAGAACTTTTTTCTACTGGAGAATCTTCTAAAATAAATTATTATTCCCCGGACTGAAACGAATCGATTGGTATATAATAACAGGGGAAAAAGCTCATACTTTCTGAGCTACAAACCAAAAACGCTTAATTTTGTACAGACAATTTTGTCACATTTTGTCTGACTTAAAGTAAATATTCACAAATAATGTATTTTATTTGTATTCCTAAAGGAGATAAGAGGTTTTATAAGATATAAGAAATAATATGCAAGGGATCAAAGAGTATTGGAATTAGGACAATGATAACGTGACCGGCTTTCACAATAATTAGCAACTACAATTAAATTAAATAACACGGCTACAGTGAAACAGAAAATTATATATCACAGCTGGATTCGAACCCAGGTCCATTGACCAGTAACCATTGGTTTTATCAATGAGCTTTTTAACCAGTGTTAAAGGAAATCCTTAAATACGAATTTTCGAAAAAAATCGGAAAATGAAATTTTTTAGTCCAAAATTTTCGTCCTACATCGACCTTTGGATTCCTTTTTAAAAATCAAAAAAATATAAATAACTTCAATACTACACGACCAATATACATTAAACTTGATAGTGCTTTAGGGCTCTATAAAATGTACAAACCAGGTCTAATTAAACAAATCAGAACTGGAGATATAATATAAAAAGTGTATTTTTTTTTCCTATATAAAACCCAAATTTCGTATTATGTTGGAATGGGCTGAGAGAACAGACATTCAGCTTTCCAAGGGTTATATTAACGTAGAAATTGTATAAAATGCAGAGGATTTATGAAAGATTATTTGGACAATAGTCACCCGAAAAAAAAATTCCTCCGGATAAATCGAGTTAAAAAATTTCTAATTTTTAATTTTTTTGAAAAATGCTAATTGGTGCTTTGAGACGACACTAAAA
>NW_027113416.1:2959-4799 GCF_000696795.3 Halyomorpha halys
TGGTTGTTGAAACTGAAATAATAATTGGTGGTTTTGGGGATCACATTATTTATCAACAGATATGTTTCATTCACTTGCTATACGTCCTTTTTTTTTTAAATTTTATATCTTCTACAATTCAGTTTTGAGATTTTTATGAGAAAAACTACACATAACACAAAACATATTTCCTTATAAAAAATAGTCTTTAGTTTAAGTTTGTTGTAAATTTAATAATTTTCTTCATTTTAATGTTTTGAAATGTTATATATATTGTTTGTATTTTTTTCAAAGCTGTTGTGATAGTGGAGGTGTACACCATACGTACCCTTGTGTACACTCTACCAATCGTAACAGCCCTAATGAAGACCTACAGTGTGCGTCTTCCACATATAAATACGGTACTTTGTACATTTGAGGTAATATACTGCGTATTTATTAAGTTTGACAGTACATCGTATAGCAAGATTTCCATAAAAGTTGAAATCGTTACTTTATTTTTAAGGTACGTCAAGTAGAATAGAATAGAATAAAATAAGTTTTATTTTTTGAAAGACAGATACTTGTACAAATACATTACACAATATACAATTATAAAACAAAACCTGAGTCTAGTGCTCCATTACAAAAATAATAAACACAAGATAAAACAAGTGCTCCATACGAAAACAATAAGCAAAAAATAAAACAAACTGGATAATACAAAACTATTAACACAATATTCATTACTCCATTATATTAAACCTAAAATAATGAGAATTATTTTAAATAAACGAAAGCGTAATAAAAGTAACGATATTAATTGGCTTCGAAGACAATTTACATCCTACTATTAATCGCCACTTACAAAATCAAACTTATTACATATTGTTACAATATAAATATAGTCTGTTCAATTTAGCTTCACCTTAAATGTATAAAATATTTTAGATGTTTTGTAGATCGAAAGATACGGATATGGGTGGCTTTATGATATATTGTCTATTTTTTTTAAGGTTCCACAATGTAGGAGGATGTGGTACAATTTTTTAAATATATTTTGGAGAACGGACAGAGTTCGTTTGTCTTGAAAGTGAGGGTTTTGCTTCCGTGGTGTAGTTTGATTTGCTCCGGGTTTCCTATTCATAGTGGGCTGATGCACATTATTTTTTTTTTTAAATTTAGCCTACATGATAGATATGCTTCAGTTTTGAGTAGGTTGAAACTGCAGAGTGATCGGTATATGGGGTTAATGTTTGAGTCCAATGCTCTCTTGATATCAGATTGATTACCTTTGAACTTGAAGGACAGGTAGAAACCTGTCTCAAGTTGAACTATATAGTTGGGAAGGTACGCATATCAGTATTATTGACGAATCAACCGAATCGAACTATTCCTTATTGTTATTATTTTGAAATATAGGTGGACTGCGTGTTTATCATCCAATATAAATTAATTTTTTAGATACTGTAGAATAATGATACAGAGCCACATTTTACCACGAGTATATGATCTAAAAATTCTAAGCGTGGACTGGACGCTGTCCACGTGGAAATAAAGCAGCTGATTGGAACGGAAGCAGAATGGAACAACAAAAATAAAGGAACAAAGGCTGCTATACATTTTGTTTTGTTCTCATTGTATTCCATCCTTGTCCACCATCATTGTTATAATTAAGTCAAATAAATCAATAGAAGATGATTGTGCACTATGATTCCAATATTGGTTGAAGATATCGAGATACGTTATACATTCAGATTCTTTAAAAAGTTCAGATATCTTTAGATCACACGCAATAGTAAGTTCACTTCTTTATTGAGACAGCCCAGCGCGCCAATATTTTCCCAGACAAACTCTCGGTGAGGATCCTGCATTGAATTTT
>NW_027113416.1:5449-6137 GCF_000696795.3 Halyomorpha halys
GGTAAATGAATGTAATAATAATAATAAATGTAAATATGAATTGAATCATTATATATCGCAGGGTTCGGATGATACTGTTTAACGATTGCGTTCCTCGGAAAAAAGCTGAGTGTAAGGGGTTCCCATGTAGTTTTGTGGAGTTCGTCTGTCATAGAGTTGGGCGGAAAGTTTAGTGTATAATAATAATAATAATGACTAAATGACTAATATTTTTGTCATTAGTTGCTACTCATATAAAACGAATAATTAGAAATACACATTTTGTCACTTCAATCGATTATTACAATAAATGTAGACATATTTTAATTTCATTCATCGTAAAATCCTAAAATATAGAATAAAATATATATAGAATAATTTATATTTTGATGCGTCTCTAATCAATTTAAGTGTTTTATTTATAATTGCTTTGTTAATTTTTCTTTGTAAACTTTAAACTTGTTAATTATAAATAATCGTTACAGTAGGAAAAGTACTATTTATTTAACTTTATCATAAACTCCCTAACCACCAAAACCCACTAGTTTCTAACCTTGCTTCCTCTTCCATTCCTGGTAATCCTCGGAGGCGCCTGAAAAGAAGATGATCTTGTGACCTTATATTGTAAACTGTTTTTAGAGTTCTACTACTGGGTAGTTTCTCTACATCCTGTATCATATCATTATGTCATTATGATCAAATTTACTTG
>NW_027113416.1:8092-8931 GCF_000696795.3 Halyomorpha halys
GAAATTCTTTTTATTTTTCAATTTTCAAAAATGCCTAGCTCGCGCCATCTTTCCTGGAACTTAAAAGTTAGAATTTATATTGTTACTATTCTCCTTCCTACTATTCTTTACGGATGCGAAACGATTAATGCATAGAATATTCGGGTTATCCGTAGTATAAATTTGGCGGATAATTGAGTAGCCTTCACAACCCCGAATTGCGGGAACTGCATCTGTTAAAAACAATTAAAATGATATAAAAATCTTCCAAAAACGCCCTATTTTTTTTTCATTGTTTTTCCTGTTATTGGGGTTTTTATTTTACTCTAGATTCTGCAAAAATGACTGGTTGTCCTACAGATAATAGAAAATATCAGACCAGAAAACAAAGGACTACAACAACGCAAAAGTTAGGTAGTCATCTCGGTATATCAATATTTTGGAAACTATCTACCGTGTGAAAACAGTAGGAATTCCTTTTTTTATTAAGTAGAGAAAATTTGTTTTAATTTGAGTCCTTTTAGAGCTCTGTGCGTTTAACAGGACCCGAAATATAGTTTTTTCAAAACAGCATTTATCTTTTTCTTTTCAAAAATTGATAAATTACCTATTTGTTTTTTTTAATTTGGCAAATATCATGGAAACTACCGTTTCTAGGAATAACATCGTTATAAACCGCAAAGTAAGTTTAAACTTATGCTAATGAGGTAATGTTATCATAACTATCACAATAATAAAGTTTTATCAATATTTATGTGTTTAAAGTTATTTTCACAAAATAACACAAAGGAAAATCTACGCAATTTTAAAATAGGCATCAGTGAAATCCTAAGCAGACAATAACTACTCTGGTAACGTTG
>NW_027113417.1:0-1728 GCF_000696795.3 Halyomorpha halys
TATATATGTTAGATATATGCATACATATTTAGTGGCCTTCCTTTGCCACATGGCTTTATAAGGGGTTGGGCTGAGTCCGCTGAAGGTGGAGGTTACAATATTAGCCCCGGAGACGAATTTAGAATTAAAGTTATTTGAAAAGAAAAATTCGTATTTATATTTGTGTTATAATTATGTAAAATAAAGAGTTGCTAAGGGTTGATGTCCGTCGTTAAGAGGTCGCCTAGCAACAGACCGACCATCTTCGTTTTTAAATCAGTTCCTGCCAATTAGTCATAATAGTGTCTAACCAGTCCTGTCTGCGTTTATAATGTAATAGTTTGAAAATTTTGAGTGTGTTAATCTACATTAAAGTCCGGAACCAGAACTTTTATTCGTTTCTGGTCTCTGACTGGAATATGAGTTGTTGCTAATTATTCGACCCGCATAATTCATGCATAATCCCTGTCTGTACTCATTAAGTACCAGTGTGGGCATCTTGGTTTTTGTATACTTCGAGTGTTGATTAACCAGTACAGACGTTGCTACCAAATTTGGACCAGTTTGAGAACTGTAGAGGTTTATTAGGCTACGGAGCGGCGAACTACACATCTCTGAAATGGCGGGTCGAAAAGTACATATTCTTACATATTATACATCTTATTCATATGTAATGGAGGGAATTTAAACAAGGCAATAGTGCTAAGGTGACAGCTGAAAATATGTAGTGTAAATGGTGAAGGACTAACAGCTAATCGGACAGTAAGAAATAGGTTTATAAAACTCCATTCTGGAGATACGACTATATATGACGAACCGAGGGCAGGACGTCATTCTAACTTTTGACAGACGAAAATCTTTTGAAGGAAACATTGGAGAAAAATCCACGTCAATGAATAAGAGGTATATCAGAAAGGTTGAATGCATCACAATCTACTGTTAGCCGCTACCTGGAGAAATAGAGAAAGTCAGCGTTAAAGTTAATATTATGGCTACCGCACAATCTCAGTGAACGGAATCGAGAGTGAAGAACATCGCATGTCAATCCCCACAAGTCTGCTCTCAAAGGTAAAGATTGAGCTTTTTTTAAATAGGATTGTAACAGGCGACGGGTTGCCTATGACAATATCGTTCGCAAAAAAAAGTGGCTAAGAAACAACCACCCCTACCAGATCCGAAAGCAAACATTCATGGCAAAAAGATTTTATTGTGTGTTTGGTGGGATTGTCAAGGAATAATTTACCAAGAGTTGTTGAAGTCAAGTTAAACAATTAATACGGAGAGATACGTTCAGCAGTTGCAAAGAGAGCGAGAGAAACTCCATGGAAAGCGTCCTGCACTAATCAATCGCAAAAAGTTCATTCTTTCTTCTTGAGCTTGGATGGTCTGTTTTACCATTTCCATCTTACTCCGGGATCTTGTCCCATCAGACTACAACCTTTTCTGTACCTTACAAAACATTTTTAATGGAAAAACCTTCAATTCAAAGAGTCAAGTAGAAGATGAAATCTTCTTCCAGTCCAAACCAACCACATTTATTAGGAAAGGTTTTGATAAACTGTTAGAAAGGTTATAGATAATAATGCAGGATACATAATAAATTAATATAATTTTATTATTTAATGAGTGAACAATAAATATAGGGTGTTTTTTTAAGCTCGATAGAACTTGAAATTGTAAAAAATAACACAAAAAATTAAATTGTAATCAAAATTTTTTTTTTATTCGAAAGATCAATACGTGACATTA
>NW_027113417.1:2608-12585 GCF_000696795.3 Halyomorpha halys
TAACATCATTAAATGAAACTGTAGGGCATTCAGTAGGTTAACGACGAAGGGTAAAGGTGATTTGATGGGATTTGTTGGAATTTATCTTAATCCTCCAATTACGACACCAATCTTCGAGGGCTGTGATATGGGATTGGAGATTTTGGGGTACAATTAATGGGTTATTATTAACAGCGAGCACACATGTGTCATCGGTATATGTGGTGAGGATAGTGTTAGGATTGGTTGGAGTGTCAGCTGTACAGACGGTGTAGAGGATGGGACCAAGGATACTACCATGAGGAACACCAGCGGACTGAGAACAGAGGGATGAATAGGAACCAATGTGGTTTACTTGGAAAAATCTATCAATGAGAAAGGAACGAATGATGAGAAAGTATGTAGGAGGTAGGAATTTACGGAGTTTGTAAAGCAGTCCCGGGTGCCAGGCACGATCAAAAGCCTGTTCTACATCGAAAAAGACTCCTGCGCAGTATATTCCGCGCTCCAAAGAAGACGAGACTACGTCCACTACACGATGACATTGCTGGATAGTAGAGTGGGATGTTCGAAATCCAAACTGGTGATCAGGGATTATATGATTGGAATCCAGGATGAGGTATAGGCGTTTCAAAATGAGTTTTTCAAGGATTTTGCCCATGATAGGTAATAGAGAGATAGGGCGATAGGATGATGGGTATTCTGGAGGCTTTTGGAGTTTGGAGATCATTTTAACTATAGATAATTTCCAGGGGTCAGGAAAATATGTAGTACGGAGTACGGCGTTATATATGTAAGTGAGGAATAGGATGGCTTTCGGAGAGAGAAGTTTTAGAATGTGGGATGTTATTAGGTCGTATCCAGGAGCTTTGCGGGTAGATAATCTTTGAATGATACTAGATATTTCAGAAGGATGAAATGATTTAGGTGGGAGGGTCATTTGGAGCGGAATATTTAGTTCTGCTTCAATACATTCAAGATGAATTGGGTTAAGGATATCAGGGTGTGGAATAAAGATTTTAGAGAGGTGTTGTCCGAATGTTTTTGATTTTTCTGCGTCAGTTCTGGTCCAGGTTTGGGATTTGGTGAGAAGTGGGTGGTTAAAATCTTTGAAATTCAGCAGTTTTTTAATGGTCCTTCATAATGATTTGTCAGTAGTGGTATGATTTTCAGTAAAGTTAATTAAATTTTGTATTTTCTGATTTCTACTTTTAGTTTGTTAGTCAATTTGGTGTAATACGTTTTGTCAGTTGGATGTCTGGTCCTATTCCACTTCTATCTTGCTTGTTGTTCTCTTAATTTAATATATTAAACAAATAGAATATACATATCTGCATATATACATATTTAGTGTACTTCCTTTCCCACATGGCATTATAAGAGGTTGGGCTTGGTCCCCTACAGTAGGGATGGGATATCGATAACGATATTATCCAAATATCGATATTTTGTCTCTGATAACCGATATTTTGATATCCATATCCAGTAACCGATAATATCGGAATATCGATATTTTTCCTTCGATAATGTAGAAATATCGGTTTCTAAAAAAAAAAAAAAGTAGATATAAATAAAACAAATATTAATAATATGCACTCCTATGTAATATAACTCTAATCGTATATTTAGGAGGAAATATTCGTGGCAATGATATTCCAATATTATTTGATCCAAATTTCAATATTTTGTTAAAGAAAATATTGAAGCTTAAAAATAGTAATTCGATATTTAATATTGATAATTTCAAATTCATTTCGATATTTGACATTTTTATAATTACTGATTTCTAACATTAGCAACAATACTCCGATTAGTTAACGAAATATCGATATTTTGTTTCAATAATTTAATATCCATTAAGATATTATCATATTTGGTAATATCGATTTGAAAGATTATAAACAATATCCCGATATAATTTTATCGAAATATTGATATTTTATATAAAAAGTCTAAAAAATTATAAAACTAAATATTGACGTATTGTTTCAATGTATTAATTTTCATTTCGATATTGGACATAGTTAATAGTATTCATATAGAAATTTATTAACGACAGTAAGATATTATTTTACAGAAATATGAGTAATTCCCACCAAAAAAAAATTATGAAAAATATAAAAATACTATTTCCATATTGTCTTTAGATAAATTCATATTCCATTCAATATTCGACATTATTATTAATATAAATATCGGAGATAAGAGACCATATTTCGATATGGTGTTTAATTGAAATATCGATATTTTATAAAAAAAAAAAAAAAAAAAAAAAATTACGAAAAGATGAAATAAGGTATTTTGATATTTCATTTTGATAATTTTATATTTGATATTTCATTTCAGTATTTAACATTGTTGATAATATCGATGTCGATGATTTGCAACGATATTTCGATATTTTTTCATCGAAATATCGATATTTGGTTTAAAAAGATTTAAAGAAGCATAAAAATAGTTTTTCAATATTTTAAATTAATAAATTTGTTTCTTTCGATATTCTATATTGTTATTAATATTGATATAGAAGATGAGAAACAATGTTTCCATATTTTTTCATTGAAATATCGATATTTAGTTTAAAAAGATTACGAAAATTATTAAAAAAAAGTATAAAAATAGTTTTTCGATATTATAAATTGATAAATTCATGATCCTTTCGATCTTTTCCATTGTTATTAATATCGATATCGAAGATTAGAAACAATATTTCTATATTTTATTTTATAGAAATATTGGTATTTTATGAAAAGCTAATAAATGTTTTATCGATATTTTATTTAGATATCTTATCCATTTCGAAATCCAAAATTTTTATGATATCGATATAGATGATTAGAAAAAGTATTGCGATAGTTTTCATCGAAATATCGATATTTTATAAAAGAAAACTAAAACATTTTATAAAAAGTTAAAAAATTTATTTTCGAAATTTTATTATGATAATTTCTGATTTATTTCGATATTCAACATTGTTGATAATATCGATATCGAAGATTAACAATAATAATCTGGTATTTTTTGAATAGAAATATCTATATTTTATTGATATTTTATTTTGATAATTTCTTATTCATTTCAAAATTCAACATTGCTAATAATATCGATATCGATGGTTATCAACAAAATTCAGATATTATAGATGGTAATATCGATATTTCGATAAAATAATATCAGAATATTGTTGCTAATATTCCATGTCGATATTACAACAACTCAAAATATCGAAATAAAGATGTAATTATCAAAATAAAATATCGATATTCCATTTTTTAATTTTCTAGTATTTTAAACTCTGTACCTCGGAGGGATACAACACTATGTCCAGTAGTAATTCACATGCTTCAGAAGGATAAAACACCACATGGTGTTCTATCCCTCTAAATGAAAGTGGACTTGGTGTTGTTTTAAAACATGCTATATCCGGTTCTAACTAGTTTTGGACATAGTGCTCTATTCCTCTAAGAAATATGAGAAAAGCTGATTTTAACTCTGTAATAAAGTCAATATGGAAAAAAATGGACATAGTGTTGTATCCCTCCGAGGTACAGAACTAAATATCGATATTTCGATAAAATAATATCGGAACATTGTTACTAATATTTCATTTCGATTACAACAATAGGAAATATCGAAATAAATATGTAATTATCAAAATAAAATATCGATATTCCATTTTTAAATTTTCTACAATAAAAAAAAATTATCAAAAATACCGAAATAAGTATGTAATTATTAAAATAAAATATTGATATTCCATTTTTTAATTTCCTATTCAATTTTCTAGTTGTTTTATTTAAATATTGATATTTCGATATTACAACAATACAAAATATCAATATAAATATGTAATTATCAAAATGAAATATCGATATACCTATTTTAAAATCTCTATACAATTTTCTAGTATTTTTAAACAAAATATCAATATTTCGATAAAGTAATATCGGAATATTGTTACTAATATTATCATATCAATATAACAACAATGTAAAATATCGAAATAAATATGTAATTATCAAAATAAAATATCGAAATTCCTTTTTTGAAATCTCTATATGTTATTTTAGTCATTTACAACAAAATATCGATATTTCGATAAAAAAATATCGGAATATTGCTCTTATATTCCATATCGATATTACATCAATACTAAATATCGAAATAAATATGTATTTATCAATTATAAAATATCGATTATCCATTTTTAATTATTCTACACAATTTTCTAGTCTTTTTAAAGAAAATGTCGATATTTCGATAAAATAATATCGTAATATTGTTGTGTATATTCTATATCGTTATTACAACAATGTAAAATATCGAAAAAAAATATGTAATTATGAAAATAAACTATCGATATTCCTATTTTTAAATCTCTATATAATATTTGGTCATTTTAAACAATATATCAATATTTCGATAAAATAATATAATATATATAAATAATAATATATAATAAATATAAATAATATATTGGAATATTGTTCTTTTATATAATATCGATATGACCATAATACAACATATCGAAATAAGTATGTGTTTATCAAAATAAAATATCGATATTCCATTTTTAATTATTCTAAACAATTTTCTAGTCTTTTTAAACAAAATATCGATGTTTCGATAAAGTCAGATCGGAATATAGTTGCTTATATTCCAAATCGATATTACAACCGTGTAAAATATCAAAATAAAATCCAAAATCCTTCGTAAAATCCTCAATGCTCCTTATTTTGTTACTAATAAAATCATCCATAAAGACCTAAATGTTCCTTATGTAACCGATCGAGTCCGAACCCGATATCATTTCTTCCATTACAAACTCCCTAACCACCCAAACCCACTAGTTTCTAACCTTGCTTGACTAGAAAATCCTATAGAATAATTATAAATGGAATATCGATATTCATATTTTAAAATCCCTATATGATATTTTAGTCATTTTAAACAAAAAATTGCTATTTCGATTAAATAATATTGGAATACTGTTCTTATAGACCATATCGATATTACAACAATGTAAAATATCGAAATAAATACGTAATATCAATGTGTATGTGTTATTTCAGTCATTTTCAACCAAATATCGATATTTCGATAAAATAATATTGAAATAAATATGTATTTATCAAAATAAGATATCGATATTCCATTTTTAATTATTCTATAGAATTTTCTAGTCAAGCAAGGTTAGAAACTAGTGGGTTTGGGTGGTTAGGGAGTTTATAATGGAAGAAATGATATCGGGTTCGGACTAGATCGGTTACATAAGGAACATTTAGGTCTTTATGGACGATTTTATTAGTAACAAAATAAGGAGCATTGAGGATTTTACGAAGGATTTTGGATTGTAAGGACTGGATACGAGAGGAATTCGAAGGTTTAGTGGAGCCCCAAAGTTCAACTCCGTATGTCCAGATGGGCCTTATTATTGTCATGTAGATAAGTCTTTTGTAATGAGTTGGAAGTTTTAACCGTTTGTCTAGTAAGTGCTGTAATAGTCGGAATCTGCGTGCAGTTTCCTGTCTTTTCAGTCTTGTGTGAGGATTCCAGGGTTTGTCGTTTGTCAAGGTGTAGTCCAAGATAAAAAATACTGTCAAAATCTTAATTTAATGACAGAAATATTATAAAACAAAAAGTGTAAATGGGTGTACTTTTTACTTATGGAGGTTATAAATTTAATAAAAAAAAAATTGAAATCCATTCTTTGCAAAAAAACCTAAATGAACTGGGCTAGGCCCTGGATCACCTTTTCAGGCTAAAGTTGATTTACTTTAAAAACTAAGATGATATAAACCCCCAATAAACATACTGGTTATAAACTAAAGTTTGTTCCATTTAAACTTTAAAATTTTACTAATTTACATAGTTTGGTTGGGAGTAATACTTCAGAGGTATTCACTATAAGCCTAAAAATATACGGTGGCCATTTTTAAACATTAATACACTTCTTACAATTGACTTTTGCAAACAAAATCCATTAAAAGAAGTTAGTTTACAATTGCTTCTAGTTTAACTTGCAGTTTTCCAATGTTGTAGGTGAACTATACTGTATAGCAGTGTAATTGTTTCTCCAACCCCAAGGAATAGTGTCTGACTGCGGGGCAATGGCTCCGCCAACTCCCTCTGCCTAAAATTTTACAACTAGTTAAATAAATAAATAAAACATTAGAGTGAAAGCCTCATATAAATTTGAAACTGTCAAAACTTTTTTTTTTGTGGAGTAAGTACTCATTAACATTTATGCACCAAGTTTCTGTACTCATGCACTGAGTAAAAAATTACTATTTTTTTTTTTTAAATTTCAAATTGTTGAATGTAATTCAATATCTAAATTTTGCAGAAATGTTGCATTTTTACTTAATGGTTTTTAAAGATTTATTCATGCGATATGGTTCAGAATTGGCATTAATATTTACAAGAAGTGTGGTTAGGATTAAGTAATTTATACATTTTTTTAAGGTACATTTCAATGTTTTTGAATCATTTATTTTTTAGTAGTTGTGTATATAAATAACTTTACAAACATAGTATATTATATATAATTATAATCGCTGAGAATTTTACCTTACAAACTATATACTTTTAAATAATTAAATTTGTTTTTTGAAATGTAGCCATTAAAATTCTGGGTTTAATCCATCTTTTAGTGAGAAGTTGGGGTCTTGGGGACTGATGGACAAAGTTTTGCTTGAAATACTCTGCAACAAGGTTTAAATAATTTGTAAGACAAAATATTAATGATAATATGCTTAAAATATTATTTAGCTAAAACGAACCCTCCATGATCTTTGCCTCCATTACACCAGAAGCCTCCCGCACTGCACTTGGATGTGTTTGGGCAGCAGAGTCTAGCCAATTCGCTGCAGCGGATCACATCACCAATCATAACTAAAATCCAGAAAAAAAATCTTTAAAAAAATTGTTGAGTAAGTTTCTTACCTTAAGTTTTATTACTTTTAAATATTTTTAAAAAATATGGTTTTGTTTTAGTAATAAACATAACATGTTATGAATAACAAACAATAAAATAAAATACAAAATATTAAAGAATTTTATGAATAAATAAGAGAGAAAATGGTTACATCCGATTCAAATGTATGCCGAGGCCGTATTATCTTTCCCTATTGCACTATGGCTTCGTAATGTTTTCTCAGACTGTAATATTCTTGGCAGGTTAAAATTTATACTTCTTATTCCTAGCTTCAGGAAGTTGATAAGCGCTGAGCTGTCTGGTAAATCAGCCAGGACAAATGGTTTGTTGAAATAGAAAGTTCCGCTGTAATTTCTAATTAATTTGGTTATTAACAATTATAATTTAAATTCAGGGGCCTTCGGAACGTGTATTTTTCTCAGAAACTCCGATTACATTTACGCATGCGCAAACGGTTCTTCATAAATCTATTTGAAAATGTCTCATCCGATTCGGCTCACATTTATATGAAAGTTTGTTATTACTGTAGATTTTTAGTGTAATTTTTATTAATTTATAATGTGATATCAATTTCCATGAAATTTCATATGAAATAGATTATGTAATTGGTTCCAAGGAATAAGAATGATAAAAATAGTGACAAAAAACTTATCTAAAATTTTCGCTCATTTTTCACTCGGTGCTCAATATCTTTAAAGCTATCTACCATTTTTTAAAGCAGTATAAAATTTCTCTCATTAATATTCTATTATCCCTGATAGGGAGAGCTCTGGGGGAGCGTAGTCGTATTGTGATAAGGCACGATGCTACTAACTCCAAGGACCCGGATCTGAATCCGGCTGGGGAGAAAATTGTTTTCTGTTACACTGTAGCCGTGAGTCAATTCTGGTTCTGGAGTCCTCTCGGGATCCACCCAGCCTCATAAATTGGGTTAAAATATAGCGGTCTAACGTGATTCTGACCAAAACAAGGAGGTAATTTGGTCAGAATCAGGTTCGAACCTTTGGTATAGTAACAGTACTTCCCTATAAAGGTGGAGTACTGTTCAAAGGAAGTACTCTTTCTACAGTTTAGAATCTTCATGGGATTTAGTTGTTCAGAATTTAATTTTTTATAGAGAGAGCTCTCAACAACAAATATTTCCCAAAATACAGTTTTTCAAAAGAAATATTTTTTCTACTTACGAGAAATCAAATTTTTATTTCCTCGAATATCACGGAAACTAAAACAAGTGAAGATAACCATTAGAAACGACTTTGTGGTACATATACTTGCTCCATTTGGGTACTAATATTCAGTCAGTCTGGTAGATAAAAAATGATAACAAAAAGCTGGAATCTACAATTTTCACTCAGTGCACAATATTTTAAAAGCTCCATTTTTATTATTTTTAAAGTAGTTGAATTTTCTTACATTTGAGTCCTTATAGAGAGAGCTCTCTACATTATATGTTTCCAAATATACAGTTTTTAAATAATTTCTTTTTCTAGTATCGAGGAAACAATTTTTTTTAATTTTTAATGAGGTGTAGATAGTTGACCGTAGATTAATGCTTGAAGAAGTTTGTCGGGGGGTGCGGTCAGCAAAGAACAACATAAATAATAAAGGGCTTTTGTTCTATAGCCCTGATGAAGACCTGAAACTCAGGTCGAAACGTCGGCATAAAATAAATAAATATGGTTTTGTTTATTTATGTTGTTCTTTGCTGACCGCACCCCCCGACAAACTTTTCAAGCATTTTTTAATTTTTGTTCCTCATACATCATGGAAACTACGACAAGCGCAGATAATCATTAGAAATGAGTTTGTGGTATATTTATCTAGCTTCAATTTGGATTCTAATAGTCATCTGTAAGTCTGATAGACAAACAATCGACATAAAATAGTGGCCAAAAAACTATAATCTCAATTTTTCTCTCCAATTTTCACTCAGTGATAAATATCTTTAAAGCTACTTTTTTTTTTCTTTTTTTTTTTTTTAATGTAGTATAAATTTTCTAGCATTTGAGCTCTTATAGAGAGAGCTCTTTACATTATATATTTCCAAATATAAAGTTTTTAAAAAGTTCTCCCAAGTCCCAGGAGAATGGAAATTAGTTCATCGTGTGACTCTCCAGTTTATAGTAGTTTGAAAACTATTGCTAAATATAAATATTAATAAACAGTAATTATAAGGGGTGTAACCAATTATTTAATCTAAATTATGATATATCTATAATATGTTATAAAATATAAATATGTCGTAATTGTTTATGAGTACCTGGAATATTGGGATCGCGCCCAAAGATCGGGTTAATGAGTACAGCTGCCACCAAAAGCAGGTACGCGGTCAACATCTTGTTTCTTCGACTAAATTAATCAATATCAATAATCTCCAATATAAACAGCTTGTTTTCCAATCTGTTTATCTTAATGGATTACAGCTGGTTAAAGGTTTATCCTAGTGGATTAAGGATTTGTTCAGGAAAAATATCTTAAAATTTATCTGTGCCTAATTGTAAATCTGTTTCCATCAATGGATTCTTATATAAAAATGTTTGGAAAAAAATGGTAAAATTTTACCTCTTCCTGGGGCGCGTATGGAGGATTTTTCAATATTGCCATGGTATATTTTAAGGTTTATGGTCACTTATGTTCCGGACGTCAGAAAATCAACATCGCAGTGTAGCATTTCATCTTTTGGAAACAATAGAGCTGCTGTTTTGTGATAGTTATCGAGTGTCCGAGTGCTTCCGAGAACTGACGCCTGCTGCAGTCTACGGCAGCTAAGATTATTCTCGATTTTATTTTATTACTGTCTTCTCTTAACATGTAATTAGTATTCTTTTATTATTAAAGAAATGACGAACTATTTTATAAATAGTTGCAAATGTTAACAACTCTTTACAAGCATCCCAGTGGAAGAATGTATAAGGTTAGTAGAAGAAAATTGGGAAACCATTGTTAAAAATACTAACATAAAAGAAAAAAAGTTGTTTATTGAAGGTTTGCAATTATGTATCAAATATAATTTTTTTAAATATGATGGTCAATTTTTTAAACAAATACAAGGATTACCAAT
>NW_027113417.1:14445-18614 GCF_000696795.3 Halyomorpha halys
TGTAATATGAAATAAATTATTATATTGTAATAAGGAAGAAATAGTTATCATTCACTAAATCAAGTTATTAACAACTACAAAAAACTTGATGACGGTAATATACTTATTGAAACCACCAACATTAAACAAACAATAAAACTCTTAGACTGCAAAAATTTTGCTGAGCAATACAATGTTTCTGTAAAAGTCCATTCAACATTAAACCATAGCAAGGGAGTGATCATGTGCTATGATTTGCAATACTTAGAACAACTGATATAATATCCGAATTGTATTCCGAGAATTCAAATAAAAACAAATGGTAACGAAAAACTGACACACTCATATATCAAGAGTTTGACGTCGTTCCCTGCCGAATACATAAAACGTTTTCTGCCGAACTAAAAAAAAAAGTTCAGAATTACGTTCCACAACCTTTAAGATATTACAAATGCCTTAGCCTATCTCGTCGTACATTAAAATGCACAAATCCTAAAACCATCTGCTCCCAATTCGGCAAAGAAAAACATAGATATAATAATTGTACCAATGAACCTAAATGTGTAAATTGTAATGGTTATGTTCTCCATTACAGTTTAGGTACATCGTACCCATTTATATAATGAAATGTATTCAGTTTGTTGAGAAAAATGAGGTCATGTTGGTGAAGACCCTTGAGTACAATGTGGGCTCTACGGTTGGTCGCCTCTGAATCCCAACATGTGTTCCTAGTCTGGTGGCTGTTGATTTATCAAATTATTTAATTCAATTTAATCGATTATATCAACCGGTGGAAAGTATAAGGAGCAGATATTTACTTTGGATGGACAGTAAAGAGGAACAGCTACACTCTGACCAGTTGTACACTTGATTTCTTCACAATAAATATTTTCTTTGGCATGGATTGCTACTCCACTACAACATATTTTTACCGTTTCAAAATCTCGACGAAACGCGAGATACTATGATGAGATACATAGAAATGAGGGAGTAAATGTAATTGTGGACCAATATTACAATTATATTGATTTATCAAGATAACTTCTGCTTGGGATAGCTTTGTTTCTTGAAGAGATATGGCTGTTACGTCGTAATTAAGTTAAATTATTTGGAGTTCATTTCTATGTTGTACCAAACAGTTAATGTTCCATTGTAAGAATTACATATTGAAAAGGAAAAAAATAAAATAATTAATTTAAGGAAAAATGGTGGAGGTAGTGGGAAGATATGGGTCTTGGCTGTAGAAGTCGACCTATTAATAATATAATGTTGTGGCTTGTATGTCGCTGATGCCGTGGCACTGGGGCGACGGCGACAAACACGACAAACATGTGGCACATTAAGAATGTCGACTGGGATAAATATAAAATCACTATTATTGAAACAGCTTAAAATAATATATCCAATGACTTAAATATCGAATCTTTTAATAACCTCCTCATAGAAGTAGCCGACAAATCCGTCCCGAAAATAAAAAAAGTTGTACAAACAAAAAAACTTCCATTTCCTAGTGTGACAGAGACTGTGCAGATGCCATCAGAAATAAGAAACGTATATTTAGAAAGTTTATTAAATGTCCAAATGATAAAAATCTCCTCCCGTATAAACAAGCAAAAGCCCAAACAAAAAGATTAATTGTCGAAAAAAAAGTATCCTGGCAAAAATCAGCCATTGATGATATCACAAACTATATATATCAACCAATCAAAACTCCATTATTTGCAGATGATATCCCCATTTACCTTACGACTAAATCATTTAAATATCCATCTGAACACTTACCATAATGGACAGTTTAAATATTTAGCAAAACAAAATAGATTTCAAAATATCCGCTGAAAAAACGAAGTAATAGTATTTATCAGGAAAAGACAAGTTTTCATACCAAATTTGGTATTAAATAACCGAGCAATCACAAACATCACCTCCATTAAGTTTTATATATTAAATGATTACTAACCGAAAACTAAACTGGATCCCTCACATTAAATATCTCTTTGACAAATGCTCTAAAATACTCAATATTTCGAAAGTCCTTAATTGCACTGAATGGGGAACTGATGGGAAAACCTCATTAATGGTTTATGGAGCTTACGTGCGCTCGCTCCTGGACAACAGAGGTATAGAATATTTCTCTACCTTACCCACAGCAACAAAATTATTAGATCGATGCCGGTTTTCGGTTAGCAATGGGTGCCCACAGAGCAAGTCCGATTGAGAGGTTATGTTTAGAAGCTGGGAATCACCGTTGGAATACAGGCGACACACATTATTGCTAAAACTAATAGTTCTAATACAAAGTTCAATGTCCTTCCAGGGTCAGATTGTTCTATTATTGCAGACCAAAAGCGATAATTACAAAAATATGTTTCGAAAAAGAGACTATTTAAACCTTCTAATGTACGGGCTTTTACAATTTTACTCACTGAACTGAAATTCATTATATTACCGAAAATTATACAACAGTCTCAATTAAAATTCCCACCACGGCACATTCCTAATATCAATATTTTTTTTTTAATAATTTATTTATTGTTATTTACAAATGTATACATATCTACACTTCAAGAAAATTTTCTGTAAGTGATATTATGACATGATACAAACGTGTGGAGAATCTACCCATTGATAGAACTCCAAAAAGATTTCTAAAGGAGAAGATCTCGAGGCCATCTTCTTTTCAGACGCATAGGAGGATTATTAGGTAGTGAAGGAGAAGCGAGGTTAGAAACGAGTTGGTTTGGATGGTTAGGAACTTTATCATGGAAGGATTGGTATCTGGTTCTGGTCAAATCGGCAACATATGGGACATTGAGGTCCTGATGGATGATTTGGTTTGTGACAAAGTGGAGCATTAAGGTTTTTACGAAGGATTTTAGACTGGAAGGATTGGATTCCAGAGGAATTCGATAGTTTAGTGGAGCCCCATAGCTCAACTCCGTATGTCCAGATTGGCCTTATAACAGTCCTGTAGATCAGTCTTTTGTAATGGATTGGAAGTGTGGACCGTTTGTCTAGTAAATGTTGTAATAGTCGGAATCGACAAGCAGTGTCCTGTATTATCAGTCTTGTATGAAGATTCCATGTCAGTCGTTTGTCCAGATTTAGTCCTAAGTAACGGATCTGTTCAACAGGAATAAGTGGGGTATTATTAAAAGATACTGTGGGGCAAGACGAAGGGTAAATGTGATTTGGTAAGATTTATTGGAATTTATTTTAATCCTCCAGTTTTGGCACCATTCTTCAAGGGTGGTGTTGTGGGATGAGAGGGTTTGGGATACAATAGAAGGATCATTATTAAGGCATGTGTGATCGGCATACGTGGTGAGAATAGTGTTAGGATGGGTTGGGATGTCATATCAATATTTGTTACAAATTTTATCACCAGTCAAGACAATATTTTTACGAATTTCTGGATAAATGTACAAGACATTCTCCCATATACACCAATGGTTCCAAAAGTGATAGCGGTGTTAATAATAGATCATTTCTTATTGCAAACAAGTCTTTCCTCAAAGACAAGCAACTCTGTTGCCGCAGAAATAACAGCAATTTATCTGGGGTCGCGGGAGACGTATTTTAGAACAAATACAAATAATAAGAGTAATATGGGCTCATTTTCACGATTGAAAAACGTATAAAAACATTCTGTCACAGTACTCATATTTCAAATGATCTACAAGCTAAATTGGACTAAGCGCACAGTTTTGTTCATCTGTACCACAAGGATATCCCGGAATCCTGCCATGTGACTGCATAGATTTCCCCCACAACGACCATCATCCTCTCATGACAAAAGAAATATTAAATAAATGACAGGCTACTTGGACCACCAACACGACAGAAAAAAAATTAAGAGTAGATTACATGGAAGACATCAACCCAAAGCTGCAGACGACACGAAGTAATACTGACCAGGCTACGAATTGAACATACTCGACCACACAGGAAGAATACTTATTGTCAGGAACATACCTAACTTTTAAACATATTTTGAATGACTGCAAATATTTAATTAACACTGGATTACCCCAATATTTGGCTACTTTATTAAACGATAATAGCTTTCACATTCCGTAAATATTCGATTTCCTTACGAAAAAAAATATGCTCAAACACATATAAATAGTTTGATTTTTTTTTTTTTACATTTTTATCACATCAATTACTTACCGTTACCGAGTAAATAA
>NW_027113417.1:21719-35207 GCF_000696795.3 Halyomorpha halys
ATATAGAGAGAGAGAGAGAGAGAGAGAGAGAGAGAGAGATCAAGAAAATTTATTCTTTCCATTGTCTATTGACCTACATCTAACAAGAATATCAGATCACGAGATGCACTACACTTCATTACTTCCGATCACAGGCCAGTCGTGTAAGTAGTATAGGTAAGGTAGGACCGCAACCTCCCTTCGGTTAGGTCAGCATGCTTGTAGTTTCTGTCGGAGTCAGGCATATGACCAGCTATGAACGGTTACAGCATTCTCAGAAGAATTCACCATGATTTCATATCATTCATTCATAGAATTCATGATACATAGCATTCATCTCTAAAATTATTAAGGAAACTACTGACATATCAATACCTAATTTTAAACCATTACCATCGTGTTTACGTTCCCCGCCGGAACGGGCTTACAAAGCAACAGAACAAATGGAAAAATAGATAGAACCGAACAAAAAGCAGTAATACGAAGAAAGTACTTAACTCTTTAACTATACAGATCCATAACATTTTAAGAATAAGGAAACTGGTATTTGTGAACAGAAGCTTAGACCTGCTCATGGTTGCCATCGAAAGTTTTGGAAACTTCTAAAAAATTACCATCTACATAAAGTAAATTTATAAGGTTATATTATAAACTGCATAATGGAGTTATTCTTCTTACTGTTGAACAGTAAGCGAAAAAGGTAGCGGAATATTACAGTGAAGACATCGAAAGACGAAGGAAACCAAATCTCATTGCTAAAACAATTATGTGCCTCCAAAAAAAACCAGTAATTCATTCCTTGTAGAACTGAATAAAGTCGAGCTCTTGTCTCGTGTATCTGGGATGGGATGGAAAAGGGACTATTTTACTGAAAGCTTCTCAGAAGAAAAATCGTTCATCTTATAAATGTATTAAACACTTACATGAGGATACGATATTTTTCTAAAGGATGTCTATGTGCAACTTCCCACAACTAAAAGCAGGAACAGCAAGGGACGATCCTTCTCACTACTTATACCCATTTACAACCAATAAACGAATTGCTCTCTCGACCTAGCAAACCCATTTGAAAAAATCATTTTCAATTATATCAAAGATTTCTATAGACAGAGCGATTTCATACCAAAAGAATAGGCTGGTTTTCATAAACACGTATTTACTTTCCATTCTTTAATGAGGATGCCAAACGAGGTAAGCCACACTTTCTAATTAGCACAGCGACACGGCAATGAAATCAATAGATTGTCAATGGCCTTTGATGCCGTCTCACACAGTCTGCTTGAGTGAACTTGAATGTCCTGAGCAGCATGTGTTCGATTCTGAAATCATTTCTCAATAAACGTTTTGTAATAGCAAATGCTATTGAAAATTCTTTGAAACAAATATCTTTAACTTGTGGACAACAAGGAGTGGTCTTTTCACCAATGCTGTTTTCTGTGTATAATTATAGCAATATTGGTATGAGGTCCTAAAGTGCTATCGTAACGGTATCTGGGAATAACATTAGATCAATGCATGACTTCCGCGCATTTTACTAAAAAACTAAAGCAACCAGCTCCATCACTTTTAAATTTAAAATTAAGAGTTAAATTAGGTGGTTCTAACTCCAATTGAAGACGTGAGGTACTCTATACCAGAAGGCCTCGACTATGCGTGTTTATACAGATTAGGTAGCGGGTTAGGAGAGGAATGAACAGGATGAGTGTTACTGGAACTATCCGTAAGTCCTCGAAGGATGGAAACTACGATCAACAGGGTACGAGACTGCAGTGGTGAAGGGTTAAGCGAGTCCTAAGGGACGAGCTGTAGGTCATTGCAGGAAGGTGACTTCGCTCTGCCGGCAGCAAGTCAGCAGTTTCGAAAGGGATTGTGAGTCTTACGGGAACGAGCCGTAACTCTTTGCAAAAGGAACAATAGGTATAGGAAGGAGGAGAGATCCAGAGGAGATGGTGTAAAATGAATGCCGATATACATTACAAAATTATCAATAGAATGTACTGAGCTAGTATGTATAATAATTCTTATGCCTCCTAAGGAGAGGAATTTTCAAAAGGGGAAATTCACACTGAATTCTTCCGATGTATGCTTAGTCAACCCTCTGGGCTATTAAACGCCATCGAGAGATGCTACGTGTAAGGCCTTTGCTTTTAGTAGATCAGAAGATTCTATTGATTTAAATAATACATTTAGTCATAATGATATAATAAATGGTTATATACAAGTCAATTCAAGTTATTCTCCAAAAACAATTCACTATTTTTGTGTGATAACCGTTGTAGTTGCGCCAGCTTGGTAGCTCAGAATGTTACGTTTAATGGGCAGCAGTAGCATGGTCGCTACAATTAATTCGGTTCAAGAATCCTGTTTATTCACCTGAAAATTCAATCATGACTTCATAAATGCATAATGAGGTCGGTACCGCTTTACGGAGCACCTATGTTAAATTTACGCAATCGACGTCGTGACGTCTAGAATCATTTCAGGATAGATCAGAAAAATTGTTGAAGGGACTTCTCTACAAAAAAACAACACAGCTAAAATTTATACCAATAGTAAAAATTAAAGAAATAATTTTCACACAGTACAGATATTTCATGGATCGTTTACAACTATCAGAAAAAGATATTTCTAGCAAGTTCGAACCCCGATGATTGCAAAATGTCATAAGGCGCCTATAATATACTAATTTAGTTTTAATTTGTTTTTAATTAGACATCCTTAATCCAACCCATCTTGAATAAGTTGAAGCAGTGATTACAATTCCACTCAAAATGACCCTTCGTTCTAAAGCCTTTCATCCCTCCGAAATAATAAACACCATCCACCAATTACCTTCTAAAAAAGCTTTTGGCCACGATCTTATCACATCACATATTCTGAAACAGCTCCCCCGTAAAGGCATCCTATTCCTTACTTATATCTTTAATGCTATCCTCCGATCCACCTATTTCCCCGACCCTCGGAAAATGTCCATAATAAAAATGTTTCCCAAACCCTCTAAGTCACTTGAATATCCATCTTCCTTCCTATTTCATTACTGTTCATTATGGGCAAAATCCTAGAAAAACTTGTTAAAAGGCCTCTATCCAATTCTTGACTGATATCATGTTATTCCTGTCCACCAGTTTGGATTTAGAACATCCCATTTTACCATAGTCTAACAGTTTCATCGAGTGGTTGATGTCATATTTTCCACATTGGGTGCGGAATGTACTACACGGGAGTCTTCCTCGATATTCAACAAGCTTTTGATCGAGTCTGGCATCCAGTTCTCCTCTATAAACTTCATCAATTCCTTCCCCTTACATATTTTCTTTTAACTCATTCCTACCTCGCTGATAGAACCTTTAAAGTAAATCATAACCTAGCCTACTCATCTCTCTTTTCTCAGTCCACGGTTGTATACGGTTTATACAGGTGACAACCCAACCAACCCACCCTAACAGTCCTAACAACATACGCTGATGACACATGTATACTGTCAGTAAACAACGACCCTACTAATACATCACAAACTCTATAGACACATTACATCCATTGAAGAATGGTGTCAAAACTGGAGAATCAAAATAAATCCTGACAAATCCCACCGGATCACCTTTACTCTCCTTCGTATACCTCTATCCTCCTGTCCTATAGTATTTTTTAAATATTCTACTAACGTCTGTTGAATAGTTTCGATAATTAGGACTCCATCTTGACTAGATACTTACTTGGAATCCACATACAAGACTAAAACGAAAAGAAACTGTTGATTTATATCGAAGATTTCGATTGCAACAACACCTTCTTGACAAACGCTCTAAACTTCCCATTAACTGGAAAAAATTATACACTGATAATCATACCAATTTGGACATATGAAATTGAGCTCTGGGGCTTTACCAAACCATCAAATGCCTACCGCATCCAATCCTTACATTCCAAAATCCTATGTAAAATCCTTGATACTCTTTATAATGCTACAAATAAACTCATTCACAAAGATCTCCATTCATTGCTGGTTTGGCCCAAAACAGATAAGCGTCTTTCTAAACTCGTTACCCATCCTAACCCACTAGTTCTTAATATCTCATTCTTAGCAATCCCTGATAATCCTCCGAGGCGTCTGAAAAGAAGATGACCTTCTAATTTAAATTAATGCTGATGGTTCCTTCCCAAGATTCTGAAGTGTTTGAAACATTCATCCTATTTACTTATTGTATTTATTATTTTGTACAGTTGTTAATTACATTAAATAAATAAAAACAAAAAGTTTTAATTTTAGGTTCAATTCACCAATTATATAATTCTGCTACAATACTAATTATACCCAAGCTAACTTATAAAAAAATAACAGCAACTCCTTAAAATGTTACTAGATTACAGTAGAGTTATATGAAATGAGCGTTGATGCATACCAAAAGAATGAACACTGGAGGTAAAAAAGAATTTTTTTTTTTTTGCAAAAAACAAAAAGAAAAATAATTCTATGATATATAAACTCAGGTTAGAAAAAGGAAGGATAATTGCTATAAACTGAATATAATTAAGATTTTTTTTTAAGAAGAACAATTTAATGAACTACAATTAAAGGGGGTAGGTGTTAGTAGCCTAAATATTTATAAGGTGTAGCTTCTAACAGCCCTAATTAAGGAAGAAGAAACACAATTTAATACAAGAAAATGAAAACAATATAATAACAATTAAGAAATTAAAAGTATAATAGTTATGAAAACAAGTAAAACCATATAATAATAAATACCAATTCAGTAATGGAATAATCTACATACGTGATAAATAGAATTAAATTTATGTTAAAATGAAATAATTCCTTCTTGTTTTCAAAACATTTACCTCTATCACCAATATACAAGAAAACTGAACCAGCTTTTGCTGCTCTCAAACGAGAGCCAAAGCTTGTTCCCTGCGATCCTCACAATCCTCTCCCTGCCGCGTCACAAGTTTTGCAAATCCGTGGAGATTGAGTAATACCGCTAAAACCCATAAAGAATCAACTAATAAAGGATACATAGCTTCGTAAGACAGTACTGTTACTAGATCAACAAATAGCAAAGAGGTGATCACGCTCGACGGCCCGATTTGTCTCTAATTAACGTTGGGTACCTTAACGTTGATACTTGAAGATGAGTGGAACGTGGAAGGCTCCCGAACCCCACAGAGTTGACTCACGGCTACAGTAACAGTATAAATAGTTATATATATATATATATATATATATAGTTTTTCAGTTCATCCCCTTCATTTTTTTAAATTTTTGAATGTATGCCAGCAATACCAGGAGACTTACTGCTTTTTAATTCACCAATTATTTCTTCAATATTTTCTTGTTTTGGCGGCTATACTTCATCTTCTTCTCCAGGGTACGCCCAGTCGGCATTTTAGCTGCTTAATCCTTTCCTCTTTTTTCTAGTGGTTGGGCTCTACTAGAATTTCCCTGAAATATTCTGCCCATCTCTGTAATATTTGAACAGGCTCACTAATTACAGCCCCCTCTTTTGTCTTTCAACACGTGTTGTTTTGTTGGCAACCTCTTTTTACTTCCTTCATCCCTTTTTAAAATTTTCGTGTGCTCTTTGAACTATGGTCATTCTGGAGATCCTCTAACTATATTTTTAGCCACATCCTTTTTTTCCGACAACAGATTTTCTTGACATTCCTTTTTTTGTTTTTTTTTTAATGTCCTGCTTTTTATTTCCTAACCCCGTCTATTTCTTCTGATCCTTATGTTTATATTTTGAGTCTATTTATAATGTCGGCGTAATGTGTATTTAAGTATTTAGTGTCAGTTTTGTAGTTTACTGTGTTTTGTATGTTTTTTGTTACATGAAATCTTCTGATTTTTGTATTTTGTGCTGTATCTATTATTTTTGGGTTTTCAAAGTTGAATTCATGGTTCGATTTCATGCTGTGGTAGGCCACAGCTTTGCAATTTATATTTTTAACGTTTCTACAATTGGTTACATGTTGCTTAGTTCTAGTTTCCAGTTTTTTAGATGTTTCACCAATGTTCCAAAATTTTTACAATCTATCTTATAAATTGCGTTTAATTTTTCCATCTTATCAACTTTGTCTTTCATGTTGGACAGCTTATTCTGTAACTTATTATTGTTGTTTAGACCGGTTCTGATATTTATATGATTATATTCTGTCAGTGTTTTTTAAATTTTATCTGTTAGTCCTGGTATGTATTGAAGTTTAAAGAATTTTTTATTATTGCTATTACTATTTGTTTCCTCTTGTCCTTTTTCTCTATTGTCGTCTACTGTAATCTTTTTGTTTATTTCTTTATAAAATTCAGTGATTCTTTTTTGACTTTGTGGTTTTTATATTTTATCTTTCTTTGTTGTTCCGATTGTTTTTATTTTTCTCGGTGTTCTACTTTCTGTGTTGTTTCTGGTTGTATGTTTGTTATTCATTTTATTGTACCATAATTTTATAGTTTCCTTCTTCTGTAGTTGCCTACATTTTAAGGAGTTGTAATTTTGTTGTGCTGGGCGTTCTTTGAATTTTATAATGCGCCGTGGCACACATTGGTTTTTAAATTTAAACTAAACCTAAAAACTTCTTCCCTTAATACGGGTCCTGGCACGTCGTTTCTGAATTTTTATCCGGTTCGTTGCCAACGCACGGGAGGAGGCACTGGTGTAAGGGTCCTGAACAGTGGATTTCTTTGGTGCCGTACAGAGTCGAAAAACTTTATGTGCCAGCGTTGGATGAACTCAGACACAGTGGGTAGTTCGAAGAGCTCGTGTGGTTGATCTGTCTCCATCTTCTTCAGCGATGTTGGCCGCTCAGTCTCATGGAAATGTTGTAGATGGCGCTTTGTGCCTTCTCTGAGAGTACCACATAGAAGTGCTGGTCTCAAAATACTTTTGTAAATTTGGAGTTTGAGCCTTAGTGTGAATACGGATGATGATGAAAGGTGGTGTAGCCGGTATGATCTGAGACGGGCCCGTTTGGTTTTCACGTAGCCATGATCCGATAGTGTCATGTGACGATCCAATTTAATACCCAGATAAACTATGGGGTTTGGAGGCTCTTAGTACGGAGTTTGCCACTTGGTGCGTGCGAGGTAGTATGGTTTTCTTTCCTTTATGTTGTGCGATCACCACGCAATCTTTTTTTGCCGGGTTTACCTGGATGTTGAGATGGTGTAGTTTTACAGCTATATCCTGGCATGTTTTCTCCGCCCGCTTGAGGGAATGTTTGGCGTTGGCGTTGTCGTCTGCGAAAGCGGCTATTGTAGCAAGAGAAGGGAAGACAGCTCCGTGCACTTCTTTGTCTCCTGATTTTGCTGGTTTTAGTAGCGGGAACAGAATGGCGAGTTTCCTTATTGCGGAGAAGTATCTCATTCGCAAGGACGAGTTGTACAGGTTCTTGATATGTGCAATGCCGTTTCTGGAGCTGCTTTAGCAAGATCGTTTGGACTTCCTCGTGATCGCGTGCGAGGTTTCCGTTTGACCACCTCTAAATAGCTTTTAACTGTCTGGGGCTGACTAAGATATAGTTCTCTTCCCTAGTCATATGTGGTATTTCTGCATTGTACGACATGTCAAAATCCGCTAAGACCTCCAGGGAGCCACAGTTCTATATCACTTTTGAAATATTAGCTGAAAACGGGAAGAGGAAACATTAAGATAATTAAATCAAGCAATATTTAAAAAGCGTCTGAAATTGAAAAACGGTATGAAATACAACCCCTAGAACAAGAAGAACCCTTTACGATAGCCAAGTGTTCTAAACCATAGACATGGCAACATACTATCAAACTACTAAAAATGATTAGAAGGAAATTATTACCTTTAAGACATTCACGAAATAACGAGTAGAGAAGTATTTGAAAAAAAATATTGAAAAAGTTAATATTGAAATAGAATACCCATATGATTAAAATGCACCACAACGTTTCAACGATTTATCTTTGTAATTTATTATTTATAATTTATCTTTGTAGGCAATACGTGAGTAAATATGTCCTCAATCCGATTAAGTGATATTAAACTTGTCTCCTGATATATCTATTACTTCAGAACACTTTATCTATATTGCGCTTACAGTCCCCCTATTTTCCTTGTTTTTTGTTTTTTATATCACCTAAGAAGATATAAAAAAAGAAAAAAAAACAGATGATAATGTATATACATCTCGAAAGATTAAATTCTATTAAGCTCTTGTTTGTCTACATAAGACTGATAGATTCCAAAGGAATATGACGCAGGCAATATTTTATTCAAACAAAGGAATTTTAAGACTTATTGAATCTTAACGATTCGTGAAAATGATAACGTGGATTATAAAAATGTCTTGCGCGGATATCTCTAAATACGTAACACAAAATGGAAATTTCCAATCGAATGACCAACCAATAATTTTGAAAAAGTATTAATTCTTAACAGACATTTCACACAATACATGAAAATGCGTATTGATTTGTAATCATGTTGCTCAATTGTAAATAAATAAATCAATTTGTTTTCAAATATGCATCCTAACCTTCTAATAACTACTCACATCGGTAATTACATGTTTTTGATGCTTATTATCAGTTATACATCATATTAACATAATTCTTATCAAATTTAAAGTAAGGCAGAGTCTAATTTCATCTTGAACTATTCAGCGACTTTAGTCCTTAGAAATAGTATCATATTGATTATGCAAGTCGTTTTGGAGGTTTTTGTGTTAGATGTTAGATAGTTTAGAAGGCCTCAACTATGCGTGTATGGAGAGTAGGTAATTAAGGAGATGATTGGACAGGATCAATCTTATGGCAACTCGTCCGAAAGTCGACAAACAACATGGCAATTTCGCTCTCCAGTCTACAATGAAGGTGTTGGTTCTTCAGCTCGCTCATTGCTACACCGTCTTCAAATAATTTTCTACCTAACTGTTGCGGCCAACATATGGTCCACAAATCGATAATTGGAACATATGATTTTTTATTACAAACAATTACTTTCTGTTGTTTTTTATACTGAAAAATGGACAGCGACTTCTTAGAGTCTCAGTGTGCACACACTTATCGTCTCCATTGTCTCCTCACTACATACTCGTAGTTGCCAGCATTCTGGCCATCTGCGCCAGCTTAAATTATTTTAGCCATGGCGGGCGGACTACTTCGGCTCTTCCTCCAAGACAAGGCGGCCGGACGTACGTCGATCTACTTCCACCAGAACATCTCAGGACAACAACCACAACCGGGGCCCCATCAATCACCGGTGATATAAGACTTTTTTCCTCTGTTGTTTCTTTTATTTAATTTTGTAATAGTTTTAAGCTTTCTTTTTTTTATAGTTTCTATATTTTTATATATTCTGTGTTCCTTTTATTATGTTCACTTATTTAAAAATACAAAAATAACAAAATTCTGCTATTCTTTTCTTTTCACTAATTTTTACGGTTGGGCTGTAGTAAAGGTTCCTTTTGAACCCCTACCCGCCGTAACATTTTGGTCCCATCCGGTCCGGATATTTTTCTTATTTATTTTTTTCTCATGGTCCTCCGGTTGTCGAATTTTGTTATTGTACATTTTATTTCATCTTTTTTTAAAATTATTTTTTATAGAAAAAATATTTTGTAAGGTGCTCTTATTATTGTAAGTTTATTAATAAATTTCGTTTTTCTCGTCCTCTCTCTTCACCTATTAGCTTTCAGTTTCTTTTTCATTCATATCATTCACTTCTAAAATAAAATACCAGGGGATATCAAGATTCAATTTGAAAAACTTAAAAAGAAATTAAATTTCTATTTATCCCAGATTAATACATGTACTTCTCTAGAGCGAAGTATTGCAAAAGTTATTCTTATGTAAACGTATGTACTTAGAACTGAGATCTTGTTACACTTCCTTTTGTGGGGCCTACGATACCCTTTGTAGAACCGTAAAAAGTAGTGAAAAGAAAAGAATTGACGAATTTTGTTATTTTTGTATTTTTAAATAAGTGAACATAATAAAAGGAACACAAAATATATAAAAATATAGAAACTAGAAAAAAAAAGAAAGCTTAAAACTATTAAAATTATGAACTATTAAATGAATTGAACATTAGAGGAAAAAAGTCTTGTATCACCGGTGATTGATGGGGCCCCGGATGTAGTTGTCCTGAGTTGTTCTGGTGGAAGTAGATCGACATACCAGGCCGCCTTGTCCTCTTGGAGGATGAGCCGAAGTAGTCCGCCCGCCGTGGCTAAAATAATTTAAGCTGGCGCAGATGGCCAGGATGCAGGCAACTACGACTATGTAGTGAGGAGACAATGGAGACGATATGTGTGTGCACACTGAGACTCTAAGAAGTCGTCTATCAATTTTTCAGTATAAAAAACAACAGAAAGTTGTTTTGTTGTTTTTTACTTAATAAAAATCATATGTTCCAATTATCGATTTGTGGACCATATGTTGGCCGCGACACTAACAATTCAGTAAATGGAGATCTTTGGAGAAAACTATTTGAGCAATTTTTGGAAAAAGTCGATTTACATTTCTACTGACGACTGATGATTTTAACAGGGCATTTCAAATTTATACTCTTATAGTTGTATTGTTTAAAACAGCAGCAATAAATATATAAGATATCGATACCTTGATAAAATGAGTTTAACATTTCGATATAATTCTATTTTAAGGCCCATCACCTCCAAATTTTTCATAATCGAATCCACATGGAACGGACACACTAGACGAGATAAGTATCTCAATGTACGCCTTCAAGTACCAATGGTAGAAAAAAGGTAGTAACCAATACGAATTATGTAACCACACGTAATACAACCTACTAATTTCTGTTTTAGAAGGGTCAGAAAAAAAAAAATATATTCTTCATAAAGTTCTACTCCACGTCCACACATTTTGAAACCCATTTATTTGTTTATTAAATGCATCTAAAATACTTGAGGCTCCCAACAAAAAAAAACAAAAAAAAACAAAAAAAAAACACCAAAGTGATAATCAAAACATGTATTTGAAACTTTGATGTAGAGTTTTCCCAAAACTTCAAGAAGCGTATTTGAAAATATTGAGTGTCACTATTATCTGACTATTGTAATAAATAAAATTTATGATAAGCATAGTAGGTGTTAACCTTGCAATACTAGGTAGATTGGCACAACGATTCAAATCATTATTATCATGAACCTAGTTGTAGTAAGATCACCGTTTCTTTGTTGTATTTATATTTTATCTTTCACTTAACGAAAATAAAAGTTCAAAACAGCGGATTATGTTTTTAAATTAATGGATTAATTGGATGTTGCTATTTATACAAACAGAAGGCTAGATAGTAATCCATTTAGAGTAATGTGGGCAACAATAATTCTGTCAGTCATGCTATCTTGCATACCACTTTCTTCGCGTAAGTACTAAAAAAGTTTTTTTTCTTTAATAAGTCATATAAAATACTTTTCTAAATTTCTTCCACATCTTCCAGAAGTCTAAGTTAAAGGGGATGGAATTTTACCGTATGCTGTCCACTTATCCTCGACTACTGTTATTAAAAAAAATAGAAGTGGGTCAAATACACTATCACTATTTATTTTTGGAATAACTATCTATCTAACTTGGAAATTTGTGGGATTGAAGATTTGGACACTGACTATTGAAATTTCTTCCTTTTAGGTAAATTAAATATTATGGAAACACTGTAATGAATTCGAAAAAGCAGTATTATCTTTTATTTTATCATTACAACTCTGTTTAGATGAGATAAATCATAGTACAGAGTCCAATAGGAGAAAAAAATGTTATTACTCTCCAATTTTAATACTTTAACGAAAACTACATATAATTAAAATAGATGAGTCTACTTAGTTAGTGGTAATAGAAAATGGTTAAAATTTTAAATGTTAAAAGAATTATTTTTCATTCGGAGCTCTAAATCGTTATAACTACCTATAACACTAGAAACCCTAATAAAACAACATATAGTAGAATAAATTTACTAAAATATGAGCCCTAACAGAGCTCTTTACGTTTAATAGTTCCCCAGATACACTTTTTTCATAGAAAATGTACTGAAAAATCAGTAGTTAGAGAATTTATTGTGATTTATTATTGTATGCCTGCAATCAAATTAAAGCTAGATCAATTTGTTATAATGTAGTTTATGACGTTTATTTTCGTAGAAGTAGTAGGTTTTATGACATTTGCTGAAACAAACTGACTTCTTGATGTTCGGACCAAGTTTCATATTCATATCATAAATACTATTACCATTCCAAAAGAAAGATATCTAATTCCGCTTTCCAAAAAATAGCCACGCCATTTTATTTCTACTCCATAAAATTAAATCATTACCTTTTAAATTTCTATTACCTCTAATCACAATAAATTATTGAAAATCACACGAGTGAATTTAAGGTTCATAATCATAAAACTAAATCATTGCCTTTCAAATTTCTATTACCTCTAATCACAAAAAATTATTTTATGATTTTTCAGTTCATTTTTTATGAAAAAAAAATGTATCTGGGGTTTTATTAAATATAAACAGGGCTCGTATTATTGTAAATTTACTCTACTTTAAATGATGTTTTATTTGGGTTTCTAGTGTTAAATGTTGTTGTAACGATTCGGAACTCCCCATCGTCACATGAATAATTATTTATTTTAAGATTTTAACATTTTAACCATTTTGTAATATGCATAACGATACTTGGCAGACTCATCAATTTTAATTATAGGAAGTTTTTATTAATATAATAAGGAATTGAAGTGAAATAAGTGAATTTTTCCACCGAGCTCTTGTACTATAATTTAGAGTTACTGGGATTAGGTTTTGTACAATTTGAGTAAGTTATTGGGATAAAGTTTGGGAAGAAACTCATAGTAAACTATACTTTTGTTATATTCGTGCCAACATCTCCGACGGAGTAGTAAAAAAACAAAACAAGCATCATACAATTTTCACTAAGATATCATACCACCCTACTTCGAGTTGAAATTAACACTCGTTTGAATCCACACGGATACTTCTATTTTATTCATTGTGACAAATACTTCCACGTATTAATTTTCCAAATGAGGTGTTTATTTGGCAGATTTACTAAATCCAATTTCAACAGTTATCGGGGATGTGCTTTTATAATATTTCTCGTTTCAAAAGTTTTAAGGTTCCTCTTCTGCAAAAGGATGGCTGAAATATTAACAGTTTATTAAAATTAAAATTCATCTCTTAAATATTTTCAATGTTAAATTGTCACAGAATCGAAATTGAAAATACTAATAATTATTTTATGGAGGTCAAGTGATATTAAAAAAATATTTAATAAATATGGTGATGTAAAAAGATTGATGATGCCTGGCTAACCAGTGCATGTTCCCCTCTCAATGCCCCTAGTTCGATTCGTGCTAGAACAGACCTAATTTAATTTAAGCGTTTTTCGTTATCATCCGTGGGCGTAAGCAGGATTACGCCGCCAAGGGGGGATCAGACCTTAGCCCGTTACATAAACATATATTCCATTATATATCTATGTATATATGTATATGTATATATCTATGTATACATATAT